>NC_143564.1:31330000-31507500 GCF_054136105.1 Typopeltis vanoorti | reverse complement strand
TATCAGGCATTCTATTTAAATATTTTATTGTATATTTTGAACCGTGTTTGGGAATCACTGGCCATGCCGGACCGTAGGCGGTAGTAGTGACAGAGTGATATTATTCCATATGTAAAATATTGAAAAAAAAAATTTTTTTTTTAACAGACTCGGTTTAGGCGCTACAGCTAATCCCCAAACAACTATATTGGAAACTTTGATTTCTTCGGTTTTGGAGCTCCTGATCCAGGCACGAACGAAAAAATGCTCTTTACGAAATCAAAAACAGTTGGGAGTGAAATTGGTGATATCACAGAATCATCCGTGCCCCCGTGATTTTTTTTTCTTTGTTTGTTTGTTTGTTTTTGTGATTTATGCCACAAAGTTGAAACTGTAGGGATCCCCCTTCTTCCAGCGTCCACCAGTGTAGCACATTTAGCGGGGATTTGCTGAAGTGCATAGGATTCCAATGCCAACTTTCTCTCAGGCGGTCTTAGTGCAATTCCCTCCGCCTCGATGAGAAAAAATCAAAAATATCTGTATTTTCTAATAAATGTGTTATTGTCTCATAAATGTCTTAAGATAAGTAAAAGCAACTCCTCACGCAGATAACCAAAATTTATGCAGGAATTAGAAACTGTTTTTATGCTTATCTCATCAATTCTTATACCTCTTGGGTGAAGAACAGTTCCTAAGGAACTGTTCTTCATTATGTTGTGTGCCACCAACAGTTTGTCACATGACAAACTAGAAAATTAAAGTTAGCATCCATCTCTAACACCGTTGGTTTTATGGCTTTTTAAATTCAGATTTTCATTTAGTCATTTTATTCTATGGTACAGGGGTTAACCTGAGCAAACTCGGGCAGCGAAAGCTAACATCGAGGGGGGGCGGGGTCCTCGTCCCTTTTTTGGGGAGGAATATCCAGTCTAGGTCTCCCTAAATTTGTTCCCTTGTATTGCTGTTTTTATCCGTTTTTGGGGTTCACATATTTTTATGCTTGGTTATACTGCAGTATATATATAGTATTTTTAATATACCCCAGTGGTTCTCAAAGGGTGCGCCAGGGCGCACTGGTGCGTCCTAGAAGATTTCCGGGTGCGCCATTTGGTATTCCAGAGAAATATGTGTCCAGATATAAAAATAAATATAGTTACTCTGTTATACCTTTTCATTACGGATATACCGCTCTTTTTGCCAACACATCATTATTATGTTAATTAACAGCGGTTTTTCTTGCAAAGAGAACAAGAATATGGTTTATTCTTGTTGTGTATATTACTTATTTTAAAAGTGTTGGAAGTAGATGTTATGTGCATATTACTTATTTTCAGATAAATACACCCAAATAAAATGGATAGATTTCTCAAAAAGAAGCGTGATATTGAAGAATCAGATTGTGGAAGTGAGCAAAAGTTAAGTGCAAGTAAGAAAGCAAAATCGCGGCCTACTCGCAAATATAATGAAAGTTATTTAAGCTTTGGTTTCACTTGGACCGGAAGTGAAGATCATCCTTTGCCGCTATGTTTAGTATGTGGATGTAAAATGGCAAATGAATCATTGCTTCCTAGTAAATTGAGTAAACATTTTAAAACTATACACTCTAATTTACAAGATAAATCTGTAAGTTTTTTCAAGAGATTGTCTGAACAGCAAACAAAAGCGGCAAATTCTTTTAAAAGTATAATGACTGTTTCTGATAAAGCTCAAATCGCTTCTTATCAAGTCTCAGAACTGATAGCAAAAAATATGAAAGATCGTACTTTAAGTGAGTCACTTATTTTGCCTGCATGCAAAAAAATGGTCATGACAATGCTAGGAAATGAAGCAGCAATGAAAATAAGCAAGATTCCGCTGTCCAACGATACAGTTCACAGGCGTATTATAGAAATGTCTTCTGATATCGAGAAAAATGTATGCAGTAATAAACTTCAGTATTCAAATTTTGCACTGCAAGTTGATGAGTCAACAGACAGTACCAACAAGGCGCAACTCTTAGCATTCGTCAGTTTTATTAATGAAGATCAAATAGTAAATCAGTTTCTTTTTTGCAAAGAATTAAGTGTGTCTACAAAAGGTGAGGACGTTTTTAACATTTTGAATAGCTATCTTGATAAATGGCAGTTAACATGGAAGTCGTATTGTAGGCATTTGTACAAATGGAGCGCCTTCCATGGTAGGCTGTGTTAAGGGCCTTACATCTTTTGTAAAAAAAACAAAATGAGAATGTTATCGTAACTCACTGCTTTCTTCATAGGGAGGCCTTAATGGCAAAAACATTGGGAGAAAAATTAAGAGAAGTTTTAGATCAAGTTGTTCAGATGGTAAACTTTATTAAAACAAGACCTGTCAAATCGGGTTTATTCGAAAAGCTTTGTATCGATATGGATTCACAACACAGACGGCTGCTTTTACACACTGAGGTGAGGTGGCTGTCAACGGGGAAAGCACTTACCCGTGTACACGAGCTACGACAAGAACTTCTTGTGTTTTTTGAAGAGATGAAACACTTACATTTTTGTAACCTCCTTCGGTGCGAATTTTGGATTGCCAGGTTACAGTATTTGGCCGATATATTTCAGCAGCTCAATATTTTGAATACTAGCATGCGAGGGAAAGAAGAAAATATTCTCACATCCACTGACAAAATGAAAGCGTTTCAGAGAAAACTACAGATTTGGAAAAGAAAAGCCGTTGAAAGTAATTTGGAAATGTTTCCATTGGTAAGTAACACTTGCATAAATGAAACACTTTCAATAATAGTTGAACATTTAACAAGTTTAGAAGAAAAATTGAGTTCTTATTTTCCATCACTTAACACTGAACAATACGATTGGATTAGAAACCCATTTATGGAAACTTCAAGTGATTTTGGTTTAACATTAACAGAAAAAGAAGAACTGGCAGCTATATCCACTGATCGTGGATTGATGATTAAACATAAGGAATTGTCTCTTGAAGCCTTTTGGATTTCTATAAAAGAAGAATACGTGTCAATATCTAAAAAAGCTTTGAAGATTTTACTACAATTTTCAACATTATATTTATGAATTAGGATTTTCTACCCTCACCCTCACCACAATTAAGTGTAAAAAGAGAGGAACTCTTCAATGTATTGACGAGGAAATGAGAGTTTGCCTTTCAAATATATGCCCAAACATTGAAGCAATGGCTAGGACACATCAGGCTCATGTTTCTCATAAACACAAGAATGAATAAACTTAAGGTATGTTTCATTTTATTTTTTTATCGCATTATTTTTTTTTCTGTATTTGACTTAATTATTATAAAATATTTCTCAGAAATTTGTATATAGTGCGCCTACAATTATTTGTAGCATTTTAAATGCGCCCCGACTTCAAAAAATTGAGAACCACTAATATACCCTATATTTTATTTTATTTTAATTTTTACTCTTATTAGGTTTTTAGTGTATTTTTTCTTCCATGTTGGAACGTTTCCTTTAACGAGTTACATTTACAGTTTTTATCAGAATATGTATGTTAACGTAATTATAAATGCACATATAGGAAGCTGTCTTCGAGTTACATAACTAACCAACAACAAAAATTTGAAGTGAGGGCAATAGGTTGATAGTTTGGCAGCTGGCTTTTCATTGGGATAGCTACCAACTAAGTATAAAAAGAGTAGAGAAGGAAAACTTACTAAAGTTTACTGTTTAGTAAGAGATAGAGACTTAAGTGTTTTTTTTTTTTTTTTTTTTTTTTTTTTTGACCGGCTCTGTAGTTCGCTTGTCATCGACAATATCTTTTGATTCAAACGATCTGGACTCAGAAATCTCCATAAAGATTTTTTTTTTTATTCAAGGTGAGTTAGCTGGTTTCAGGCTGAAGTGGAAGGATTTATTCTTCCGGATAAACTTGGGTTCTTCATCCCACAACACAACAGGTCAGAAGAACACATAATTGACAGACATAAATACACTGGCCTCATAGCCGCAGCTGCGTTGGCTGTAATTCTAAACTACAGATAAACTGTCGTTATCTTTTAATATCACTGTAACCAATTGCGCTGAATGGCCTGTCATGGCAAAATATTTTGGGTTAATACAAGCATAATCAAAGCGGCCTCGGTAGCCCTGTGGAAATGGCGTTCGAACCCACAGCGCTACGTTGCCGGAAGAAGGCTGTTGTAAATTCAATTTTGATCACCGACCTGAGGAACTTCTTCTAACCCTTTCTTTGACCGATTCCAGAATTAGTCGATTTCTGACACAGGCAAGCAGGGTTATTTCGTCCCGCAAACTCAAGAAAATAGACCATAGAACCCACACTATTTCAGACAACAATATATCATTTGAGGATTTTGTATCGAGATGGCAGCGCTTGTCTGCCTTTCTTCACCGGATGATACTATTTAAAATTTAGTGATAGCCTTGAACCATCTATCGCTTATTGGTTAACAGTGGAGATTGAATTCCTTGTCACTCTCCAAAACTTAGATAGTCCTAAAACGGCCTGACCCACTCCCATGCAGATAAAAGACATTTGCAAATAAACCTAATTAATGTCATAATAGACTGTTCGTTCTATATAGGATATGCTGTATCTGTGTACGTATGCTTTCTTAGCAATTTGTCTTTGATGAATGAAAAAAAACGTGTTTCGTTGAGGAAATCTTGCCTTCACTACGTGAGACCGGATAACTCACCTTCGGCCGTCAAGTCATTATAAAGATTTTTCAGCCGAAATGCATCTAATTTGCATTCTTTGTTCATCTAGAAAGAGAAAGCTTTTTAATAATAAATTTGAAGTTAACATGAAACAGTTTAATCACGCAATATTGACCAAAGTCACCTCATTTGGCATCTGCTGTAAATGTGCAACATTTTACAAAATCGATATTCACTGATCCACTTGTAGCCTCAATGCAGTCTCCGAGATAGGCTTTCGACCACTTTGATAAAGCTACTGGAATGTGACTTCCTCCCTAATGCTGCCGCCAGCTATTACAGTGATGTCAGATGATTTGATCAATTCTTAGCAATCATTGTATCTTGAGATGATCCTTGATATTCTTGAGGTTCAGACCATGATTGAACCCATCATATGGTGAGAGGTCGTCCATCGCGTGTATTTGGAAATGGTGCGTGATATTTTGTATCATCGCTATGTCAAAGGCAGTGGGAAGCCTTCCCACGCTGTAATATGTAGGTTGCGGAGGTCTAGATTCACATGTTCCTGGGGACAGTTTAAGGTTCTACCGTTTCGGTTTGTAGTTCTGCTGTATCAGACTGTGTGCTTAGAGTTCAGATCTCCTGCTACTAGCACTGGTTTGTTTTGTGACTAGAATTTCAGTTAAGACTGCTTCCAGTAACTGTGCGTATATTTTCAAAGGACCTACATTTCAACCTCCATTCCTCGATTTCTATGTTGGTCGTGGGAGATTTTCATTGCATTCTGTATCGTTCTTGACAAAGATGGCCATTCATTCCCCTCCCCCAGCGTTAGGTTTGTCATTGCAATATGTCGGTTGATCGGAGAGCATTTCGTTTACGAGGATTACCACAGTACTGTGACGTGTCTTAAAGTATTGTAGTAGTTAGCGTGTTTTATTTACTAGACCCTTGGCATTCCAGAACACCATCTGCAGACAGTTTGGCCTTCTAAGTTTGTTAATGGCTAGCACAGTAAGGATTGTTTGGATATATTTCAAAAACTTGTTCATCGAGACTTGGCTGGGGTCTGCTTCTCTAAAATCATTAATATCTCGTCCAAAATGACTGCTACGATTACAGCTTTGTGGATTTGGTTGGGCGTTTGGGTTCGGCGTGAAAATCGTTTGTTTTGACGCCATTGCATCCAAGGCGCGCCTTTGGGTAGTTTTGAGTAGTTGGAGCTTATCAGCATTTGCTGTGGGTGTCCACACAGTTCTTCTTGTGCTCCTTGATTTTGCTGGTTTTTGGGAGAGCAAGCATTGCTTACACCCTCTGTAATTGGTGGAATGTGGTCCGTTAGAGTTGCGCATTTAACTGGCTTTCTTTTTGATTTTTTTGCGGGAAACCGTTGGGTGCTTTTCTCCACATTTAACGCAGAGGAAATGGCTTTGTAGTAGTGTTACGAGTGGCCGAATTTTTGATGGCTGTGACATTGTCCTTTTGTCGTAATGGTTCTGATTTTATAGGCAGGTCACAAGCGGCTTATTTGATCGTAGATCTCTCGATATTGTTTGCCGATTTTCACCATAACAAGAGGCATTTACCGTCTATCTGCGTGCAAGGCCTCCTTATCCATTGAGCTAAATGCACTATGACCCAGAGGCGCCATTGATCCAAGGGAGCTTAAAATCCGAGTATGTTGAAACATTTAAAACAAAAAATTTTAATTAGAATTGTTTGAATCTTTTTTCTATTGTATTTTTTTTATAAATACAAATAAACTATCTTTATTATTTGTTTACGTTAAGGGATATATATCCCATATCGTTTCTTAGCCGAATAAGAAACTCAAAGAGTTTCATGCCGAATATAGTAGAAACTATATAAAGTTCTGCGATTCCAAGCGTAAGCAAATACCTGGATACTGTAGCAACTGACCCTTAAGGTAGTGCAAGCTGAGACAACTCATGTCTAAGGTAGAGCAAGCTCCGATCACTATTCTTGATATTTACCCATAAAGTTCACATAAAAAGCGCCAATTTCAGCCTCAAACTGTTTCTCTTATTTTCGTCTGGATTACCTGAAATATACAGGTTTAATTTAAATGTGATTACACACCACATTTGGAAAATCAGGAAAAAACACCTTCTTAACGAGGAGGATCGCATCTATCTCCGTGTTAGGAACTGTCTCTCAGCCTACCTCCGCCGCTTCCTGGAGCAGGAAAGTTAGTTACTGGGAGAAGAGCGGTTCCTGAGGAGATGGTGCGACCCACCAACCATCTGCCAGATCATACAGGAGAGGGGGGGGGGGGGAATCCGGTTGTGTCTGCACCTATAACACCTTCAAGTTGTAGGTGTTGACGCTATCTCGATTTTCCTTCCTGATCAGCGTTTAACCCACAGGTATGTCTAGTCCTTTCGCAGTTGAAAGTTTTTCTGCTCCCCAGGCTGGGGTTGACCTGAACAAACCCGGACTGCGAAGGCCAACATCGAGGTGGTCCCAAGCCCTTTTCAGGGCGGGGTTTCCGGGCCAGGTCATCTCGCTTCTTTTCCTGGTAATACTGTTCTGGGTTTGCTCGGCAAACTCCTTCCTCTGTAGAATTGTCTTCCACATAGTCTTTAGATTTATTTACACTTGTTAAATTTGCTTAGTCTCTCCTTTTTTTTTCCTTTTCAGGATTTTTCCTTTTTTAAAGTGAAAAATCAACGACCGTTTTAGAAGAACCCCTGGGGGGTCAACAGCTAAAACAGGTCAGCTGAGGCCTCATTCATCTACTCTACTACTATGCACTCTCTTTATTTCCTCTCCTACTATCTGCTGAATCTCAGCCTATCTTACTCCACAGGCCAATGATGAGATACGTTGAACTCACAAAATTATTATTATTAATTATATATATATATATATGAGATAATAGATAATATATATTATAAATATATATATATATATGAGATATGAGATAATTTTAGTTAATTATAATTTTTGACAATTTCATATATATATATATATATATATATATATATATATATATATATATATATATATGTTTATATATATATATTTATATATATGAGATAATATATATATTATATATATATTATATATTTATACAAAGATCTTCTGAGATATACGAAAATACAATAATCTGACAATAAATCAGTTGAAAAACTTGGGTTGATATCATTTTAAACTGATGAGAGAAGATTTTCGTATATGAGATATTTCAGATGAGTATCTGATATGGCCTCGTTCATGGTTTAAATGATTAAAATGCTGTTTTGGAAGGCAACAAAGACTTAGCAGCTTCCCCACCTTTACTACGAGTTGCCTGGTGCTGTACCACCATTCTCTCAAGGCGCAGTATGCGTGCGTGTGTTTACTGGGTCGAGATGTGAAGTATACTTTATTTTTGGTCTTGGTCAGCAAAGTTTGAAAAATATTGGTTTGTACACAAATAGAAATAGGGGTTTAGTACGCATAGGATGTGGTTTGTATGAGAATCATATTTTGTTTTGACATTTGGTTCTTTCAAGTCATCGATGTTGATGTGATGTTTGTTTTGCAGTCGTAGGCTGTTCTGTATAGAATGAAAAAGCTATTTACAGTATGTTCATTTTTATTTGTTTATTATATTTTATTATATTTTTTTATTTTGACTTCTTGGCATACCTGATAGAAAATCAGAAACAACTATGTCCTGGAAAATATTAGTTTCGATTGGAGCTTTAAATAGAATGGGGAATGAAATGCTTGATTCCAACAAAAATCATTTCTTTAATTAGAGCAAGTGTTTGGAATGAGAAAGTGAATACAATAATCTGACAGAGGAAAGAATGATGGTAATTTTATCAGTTGAAAATCTGATACAATCGCGAAGATTAAAGCTACCGACCAGTGTATATTCCCGTAAACTGAAGTGTTGTCGATTCAGGTTTTCTTCTTCTAGGAAAGGAAAACCGATTTTCAAGGGGGGAAGGAACCCTCGACCTCTTATGAGACTGTCCGACTCACATTCGCTTGAAAAGCCCACTTAAAAGTGGTTCTCCCTAGACTAATTTCGAACCCATCTAAAAGAAAAGAAAGAAAGAGATCTTGTGTTTTTAAGGTATCAGCTCTAGACTAATGCCCGAACCGTTTACTTAGATATTTGGTTTCATTGTCCAAAAGTCTATAATCCAGAACGCCGTGAATGACCTTGTGTCTCTATTAAACTTCTTTCATTTGCTTTAAATATTCTGATTTTATTTTCGACTGATGTGCGTTTCATGAATGCCCAAATATAGAAAGTTGAAGGTGAAAGACATAACGCTGCATTAACCAACCAAGTATCCCGTGGGAGTTTTGTAATTTGCTCCTTTTTGTGAAGATAATCTAGCCTTTGTGTATATTCTGAGTATTCCAGGGGAACAGAAGTTTTGTTTTTTAATCCCTACTCTTCTTCTTCTTCTTCTTCCTTTCCAGGCTTATAGGTCAAGTGGTCTGATTGGGACTCAGTTCCATCTTTTTCAGGGTCTTCCTCTGCATCGAGTTCCTTTTGGGTGGTAATTTAGAATTTGTTTACGTATTCTGCTTCTATTCATTCATTCTCAGTACGTGTTCTTTCCATTTTTCTCTATAGCAAAGAACTGTTTCATTTAGGGAGGTTGTAATTCCAAGTTTTTTTTCTGATTTCGCTGCTTTTCATTTTGTCCATTATTGTGACTCCTTCAGTTCTGAGCAGAAATTTCATTTCGGATGATTCAATTCTTCTTTCATCTGCTTTTTTTATTGTCCATATCTCGCTGCCATAAAGTAAGGTTGGTTTAGCTACTATATCGTATATTCTTATTCGTGTGTGTTTTTGTACATAATTGGGTTTAAAAATTTTATGTATAATGCCTGTTACTTTTAAAAAGTTTGATATCTTTGGTTCTATATCAGCTTCATTTTCATATGACATTGTGCAACCTAAATATTTGAATGTATTGACTTGCTCTATTATTTTGATGTTGATTACTATTTTGCTTCTTATTGGATTAGCACCTTTGAAGGCAAGACTTTTGTTTTTTCTGTTGATATTTCCATAACATATGTTTTTATCAGATTATTTAGACTGCATAATGATTTTTGTAGTTCATCTTCATTATTTCCAATGATTATTTGGTCATCAGCAAAAAGAAGAGTAGCTAATTTGGTGTTACGGTTAATCTTGAATCCTCCTTCATTTGTTATCTTCCATTCTTTTATGATTTTGTCTATGTATATATTAAGTAAAATCGGTGAGGGAGGACAGCCCTGAAGTACTCCTCTATTTATTGGTTTCCAGCTTAATGTTGAATTATTGTACTTCACAGATATTTTATTAACTTGATATATATTACATAAGGCTCTAAAGAGTTGGTTTGGTATTTCATATTCTTCCAGGATTTCCCACAGTTTTTCTCTGATAATTTTATCAAATGCTTTGGTGTAATCTATAAAAGCTATGTGTGTTTCTATGTTCATTTCTCTGTGTTTTTCAATTAATAATTTTAACATAAATGCAGAGTCTATGCAAGATCTGCCGTTTCTGAATCCATTTTGTTCTTCTATTAATTTTGGGTCTACTATACGTTTAAGTTTATATGCTAAGATTTTTGCATATACTTAATAACAGGTACTAAGTAAGCTGATTCCACGATAATTGTTACAATCAGATTTGTGTCCTTTTTTGTAGATCTTGTGGGCATTTTCCTTCTTTCCAGATCATATTATAAAAGTTAAGTAACCTGAGTGAAAATTCAAGTCCTGCATATTTGATAAGTTCCAAGTTTATATTGTTCTTCTCCTGGAGCCTTTCCTGTTTTGCTTTGGGTTAATTCTGTTAATTCTTCTAGAGTGATATTTTTCAAGTTATCAGAGATGTTTACAAAGGGTAGTTTTCTGTTTTGAATGTTTTCATCATACCATAGATCTTGGTAGTGATTTTGCCATGTTTCTATTTTAATGGTATTAATATCTGCTTTTTCTCTAGTTTCAATGATTAGATCTTTGAGGATTTTATATGCATTGGGTCTTTTGAGCGTACAATCGCTCTCTAAATTTGTTACAAAATTGTTCCATCTGTTTCTGTTTGTTCTCCTGCATGCTGCTTTTGCTATTGCTTTTTTTCTGTTGTATTCGATTTTTGATTCTATTGTTTTTAGGTTGAGCCAGTTTTTATCAGCTTTTTTCTTTTCTTCAATAATGCATTTAATTTCATCATCCAAGTCCCTAAGGCCTCTTTTTCTTTTCCACTTTTTCTTTGTTCCTTTCTTTTGCAGCTTTTGTCATTATGGTTTTTAGGTTTGACCATTCCTCTTCTATGTTCTGATTTTGTTTTATACTTGTCATCCAGTTCTTTATTCTTTTTTGGTACAAGTCTTTAATACTACTGTCGTCAAAAAGTCTAACTTTGAAAGATTCCAAATTTCTATTTTCGTAGTACTATTTTGTTGTTTTTCATCTTGGTTCCCATTTTATTTTTCCAATTAAAAGGTAATGCTCTGATTCTATTTCAGATCCTCTGTATAAAGTAAAATGGGTATTTTACTTTATACATTTTGATATTGCTGATTATGTAATCAATAATGCTTCTTGTGTCTCTTGCTTCCCAAGTGTATCTGTGGATGTCTTTATGTTTGAAGAAGGTGTTCACTATTTTAAGGTTATTGCTTATAGTAAAATCTCTTAATCTATTTCCATTCCTATTACAGTTTAAGTTCTCCGATAGGTCCTATGTTTGGTTTATATGGTTTATTGCCAATTCTTGCGTTGAGATCTCCTATTACCAAAATGTGATCCGTAGGATTGATCTTATTTAATATGTTCTGCAGTTGGATGTAGAAATTTTCTGAGTCCTCCTCTTTTCCTTCTTCAGGTGCATAAGTTCCAATTACTGTCGTAAAGCCTCTGTCTATTTTAATTCTCATTTCTATTATTCTATCGCTCCAAAAGTTGTAATGGATTATATTGTTTCTAAGAGATTTATGTAAAAAGATCATTACACCAGACATAGCTCTCTCTTCTGCTTTTACCCCCCCCTGTATATATAGATGTACTTCTCAGTTTCTTCAGTCTGTTCCTCTCTGTTTTTTTTTTTTAGATTCTGTAATTACTGCTATTTTTACATTTCTTTCTTTCTTCTAGTGCTTGATCCAGTTCTATGATTTTGTGGTGGATACTTCTCCCATTCCAGGTGGCTATATTCCAATAGGTGTATTTCTGCTTTTTTTTTTTTTTTTTTTGCTTTCGGTAATTTTCTTCTCGAATCC
Organism: Typopeltis vanoorti; assembly: GCF_054136105.1. Taxonomy (NCBI): domain Eukaryota; kingdom Metazoa; phylum Arthropoda; class Arachnida; order Uropygi; family Thelyphonidae; genus Typopeltis; species Typopeltis vanoorti. Next base: position 31,495,629 of record NC_143564.1, on the reverse strand, counting down.
TTATTCCAAGCCGGTTCGTTACCAAAAAAGTCTGTCCTTTTATTATCTTCATTAGTCTTTTTAGTGGGTTAAAAGTTTGACTGAGAGGGTTACTGGCCATCTGCAGTCTAGCTTGGTGATGGGGCTGCCATCTTGAGGCCTTCAAGCTTGACTTAAGTGGTAGGAGAGATTTTTAAAGAGAAGACATAGAGATAGAAACAGAATGACCGATAGCCCTCGATTACTCTAATAGCATTAGGGTCGTAAGTTACAAGAGTTGGGCGAGGAATGCCATATAGGAAAGGTTAAAGAGCAAGGGGGCCTACCTCAAAGAAGAGAGAGAATACATCCAGCTAGGGGACCATGGAAAAGCCACTTCCCCTTACTATCAAGATGATAGCCCCCTGTGGCCCAGGAGTCCTTATTCAACATATTCGGACCACCCCGCCATATCTGGTGGGCTCCCCTAACGGCTACCCAGGAGATGCGCTCTCTAGAGGTGACAGGGTCTTCCGAGAGTTTTAATCCCCACACAGGTAGGAATTAAGCTATTGTCCTACAGTATTTAAGAAAAGTTAGTTCTATTAACGAATAAAGGATGCCATTAGGGTTCCAATATATGATATGATGGGGGTCCGCACCGGTGGCACTTTGAACCTTACCGTATGTCATTTTGACTTTTTGTACCGCTTTTGGGTTGTATTGGGAGTTGCAGCAAAAGCTCTAGCAACGCCATTGTGTGAAACGAGTTATTGCTACTCACATCTGAGTGTGTTGAAAATAATTCATAATAAATAAAAATAATAATTTGTGAGTTCAACAAATCTTCATCATCGGCCTGTAGAGATAGGCTGAGAGTCAGCAGATAGTAGGAGAGGAAATAAAGATAGAGTGCATAGTGGTAGAGTAGGTGAAAGAGGCCTCAGTTGACCTGTTTTAGTTGGTTGCCCCCCAGGGGCGTTTCTAAAACGGTCGTTGATTTTTCACTTTACAAAAAAGGAAAAATCCTAAAAAGGAAACATGTAACAAAACAAACAAAAAAAAAGTACACAGAAAAGCAGAAATTGAAAGGTGAACTTAGAGGTGGAGGAAGGATCTGGCCCGAGTGATGCAGCTCACAAGGAACTGCACCGCCTCGCTGTAAGCCTTCGCCGCTCGGGTTCTCAGGTCCTCTCCCACCTGTGATAGCTGAAACCGGTGAAGCTGTGTACAGAAACCGCACAAGGTGGTTACTGTGTCTTTCTTTTGTTGTGGGCAGTTATTACTGATTTTAAGTTCAATTGATCTTAATTGAACTTGAAAGCGATCACATAAAGATATAATTTGTGATTTCAACAAATCTTCATCATCGGCCTGTAGAGTAAGATAGGCTGAGAGTCAGCAGATAGTAGGAGAGGAAATAAAGATAGAGTGCATAGTGGTAGAGTAGGTAAAAGAGGCCTCAGTTGACCTGTTTTAGCTGTTTGCACCCCAGGGGCGTTTCTAAAACGGTCGTTGATTTTTCACTTTACAAAAAGGAAAAATCCTAAAAAGGAAACATGTAACAAGACAAACAAAAAAAAAAGTACAGAGAAAAGCAGAAATTGAAAGGTGAACTTAGAGGTGGAGGAAGGATCTGGCCCGAGTGATGCAGCTCACAAGGAACTGCACCGCCTCGCTGTAAGCCTTCGCCGCTCGGGTTCTCAGGTCCTCCCCCACCTGTGATAGCTGAAACCGGTGAAGCTGTGTACAGAAATCCACAAGATGGTTACTGTTCCTTTCTTTTGTTGTGGGCTGTTATGATTCTATTGGCAACCTCACTTCCCTTGGCCATGTCTAGTTTACAGAGAGCAATGTAGAACGCCGAAGCTGCCTCCTCGTCTATATCCAGGGCTACCTCTACTTGCTCAGGGGTGATTTTGCTGATGTCATCAACGAAAAGGTCACCCCATTTTGCACTGACGATGTCGGGTCCATATTTCCCTGTGAGGAGGAGTTCAGGTTCAATTGATCTTAATAATAATAATTTAATTTAATTTAATTTGTGAGTTCAACAATGATCTTAATTCAGTATTTTAGTGTTATGTTTTACTAAATTCAATCTAGCGGGATACTGTTGCAATGCATATATAAGAAATAAACGCTATTTATTTTTTGGTGTGTTAAACTTTCCACCAAAATAATTAAACGTTTTGAAAATTCTTAAAAGTATTTCAATATTTGTTAAATAACATTTAACTCACAACAAGATTTTATACAAAGGATGTTTACTGATTTAATATTATTATACTACGGTTTATTACTCGTGCCCATTTCTATTCGGTGCATAAACGTCCACACAATACTACCTCGATTAGATGCATCATTGCATGTTCAGTGTGTATTAGCGTTAAAGAGGTTTTATGTCTCTTTAATAGATCCAGTATGCGAATAATATTTTAAAAATGTATTACAAAATGTATATGTAAAACTGGATTAAAACCACAACCTTAAAGAGTGTTTATTTTACTATATTTTTCATAAGAATATACAATTTCTCAATTTGAAAATATAACAGAAGATTTTTAAACGTAAACCAGTGTTAATGGAATCCTTGTTAAAATGGATTAATTGGATTTAGATGTTACACTGTACACATATTTCATTGTTGATCTGTGCTACGTAACGTTCAACATGTTCTAGTTCTGTGGATTTCAGATTCTATATGTGGGCCGACATAGTTGGTCGAGCCTTGATTTTTATTGCACTTATCTTAATCCGGTTATCTGAATACCGTATACACACACACACACACACACACACACACACACACACACACACACACACATATATATATATATATATATATATATATATATATATATATATATATATATATATATATATATATATATATATATATACACGTTAAAGATATCAAGCTATTTTAAACCTGATTTTTAATCCATTTCCCAAGTAAGCAAACAGACAAGCAGTCAAGTTTGCGCCTGCAAATAGTGCAAGTCTGGGTGACCAGACTTGCACTCTTTGCAGACGAGAGAGAGGCCCTAACATCATGTCAAGATCAACTATTCTACATTCACACAGTATCTATCATACCACGCCTTGAACTCATTCTTAGTCATGGCACCCACAACAGACTCTGGCAGCTTATTCCACTCGTTCACCACTCTCCAAGCAAAAAATCTAGCTGTAACACCCTCGCTAACCACACACTTGCCCAGCTTCCATGTATGGCACCTAGTCTACCCACCACCAGTCCTATTCTCAAAAATATCTTCTGAATTAATCTTATAGAAACCCTTCAGTAATTTGAATGTCTCAATCATATCACCCCTTTTCCGTCTATTAACCAATTTCTACAACCCACAAATCTTCAACCTGTTCTCATAAGGTTTATTCCATAGCCTGCTATCATCTTGGTCACTATTGTCTGGACCCTCTCCACCTCTTCCCCATCAAGAAGAAACCCTGACCCCAAATCTGGGTACAATAGTCTAGATGGGGTCTTATCAAGGCTCGATACAGAGGAACAATAACTTGTTTGTCTCTGCATGTTAAAGTATTCTTCAGCATCCAAATGATTTGATGAGCTGATTTTGCCACTTTTGCGATGTGTCCTCTAAACTTCAACTCCCTATCCACCAGCACTCCCAAATCCCTGTCCTCATCAATCTCCTAGAGTACGGTTCCACCAATGTGATATACTGCTGCTAATCTTTTCACCCCAAAATGGAGAGCCGACCTTCTCTATAACGGGACCCAGGTGCAAGAAACCGTTTGGGTCCTAAAATATTTTTCAAAAGTAAAAATTAAAGGATTCGAAATAAACGTATTGTAAAACCTCTTGCTATGAAATGATTTTGGTACAGGAAAAAAAAAAAAAAAAGATAATACGTTTCCGCAAATGTGAACCGACTGAGCCCACTCGATCGTGCGGCTCGGGTGCATTGCACCCATCGCACCGCCGAGATGGCCATCCCTGCCAAAATGCATAACCTTACACTTTAAATTGTAATTTGGTTTCTTAAGTCCTTCGATATCGACCCCTGGGGGTTCGACAACTTTGGCGACCACTGTCCTAAAGGATATATATGATAGAAATATGTATCATAAATATTGAATCCAACATTGTTTCAATATTATTTCAAGAGTTTCGTGTCGAAAATATTTCAAACGTATTTTCTGAAATCCGAACATTTGAAATAGATTCATAAGAGACAATGACAATTTGCCGGCGTGTAAGATGCACTTCTTTTTTTCTCTGAAAATAGGTCTGAAAAACAGGGTACGTCTTATACGCCGATACTTAGTTTTTTATTACTTTCATTTCTGGAAATTTTCTCTGTTCCGAGTTATGCGATTTCTGTCTTGCTTACTTGCGGTGTGTGAGAGCATTCCAGTGACGTAGAGTTCAGTCGATGTACATGCGCTGACATCGACGATCACAGCCGTTAAATCACAGATCTGCCGTTAAATTTTCTCTAAATTTCTTGGCAAATTTTGGCTGAAAAACGTCGGCATTGCTACAAATTGCATACAAGCTACGTGTGATTGCGTATGCAAAAGAACATGGAAACAGGGCTGAAGAGAGGCATTTCGGGCCACCCCCAACTGAGAAAATGTTTAGGTTAGGTTAGTCAGGTTAGGTTAGTCACAGTAAACATAACCTACGAAGTGGAACTGCGAAATGGCTTGAACTGAATACTTGGATTTTAAACCACAGAAAAGCGGGACTTTCAGTGTCTACGAAAATGATTATTCATACAGCGAAAGCGATAGCCACTAACAGAGGGATCGCCAACTTTACTGGATCAACATCATGGTGTTCAAGATTCATGAAGAGAATCCAGCTATGTATGCGGACTAAAATAAAAATATCACAAAAGATGTCAAGTGAATATGAAGAAAAAATTATTGAATTTCATCGATTCGTCATTAACGCAAGGAAACGAGAAAATTTTGAACTTGCGCTAATTGGAAACATTTAAATTCATTATTATATTTAGTGATAATTTTTTTTTTCCTAAAAAATGTGTAAAAAGAGGGGGCGTCTTACAGGTCGGTGCGTCTTGTACGCCGGCAAATACGGGTATTTAGTTGGATGTGGGAAGGGAGTTGTTTCTCATTATGTAGCTTCGTTTCTTTCTAGTTGTATCGAATTTCCACTAAATGTCGCTACATATAGCAGATAGACTAATTGTCTACCACGCTGCATTTAGTGATATAATAAAGTTACTTGTTTTTCTCATTTGGGGTACATAATTATACAGGGACAATTTCATATCAATGTCTTCTGAAAGAACAAGCTTAATATCAGAGCAAAAAAAAATATTTATATATATCTTGTGAATAAAAATGAATCCTTCTTTATGTTAGGGCAAGCACAGTGGTCATATTAAATAAAATATTTTCAGATTTCTGTTTATATGCATATTACAGTATATATATATATATATATATATATATATATATTTTTTTTTTTTTTTTTTTTTTTTTTTTTTTTTTCATCCTGAGGGGAAGATTAACACTCGGGAGGTCGCAGCTGGTCTGACAGATACATGCAAAATGTTTAATATTCTTACACAATTCCGTATATAGCTTGGAGGTCATGAGTAGCTGTGCATTCGTATGTTACGAGTGATATTCCGCACTGTTTTTTGCTGTCAGTTTGGTTTAACACATGTTATGTAAAGGATTATGATGTTTGACAGCACATGTTATCTGAGAGATACCGCGACCTCCGATGTCAGGACAGTACGTTTAGGTCTTTTTTTTTTTTTTTTTTTATTCTTTGTAGATTGTAACTGAAAATAAATAAACCATCATGTATTACTGAAATAGAGAGCGAAAGGCTTATTTTTTATCTACATATCCTCTGGGACAGGGGTCTCCAAACTACGGCCTGCGTTGGGGGGGGGGGGGGGTGGGGGGGGGGGGGGGTGGGGGGGGGGGGGGGTGGGGGGGGGGGGGGGTGGGGGGGGGGGGGGGTGGGGGGGGGGGGGGGTGGGGGGGGGGGGGGGTGGGGGGGGGGGGGGGTGGGGGGGGGGGGGGGTGGGGGGGGGGGGGGGTGGGGGGGGGGGGGGGTGGGGGGGGGGGGGGGTGGGGGGGGGGGGGGGTGGGGGGGGGGGGGGGTGGGGGGGGGGGGGGGTGGGGGGGGGGGGGGGTGGGGGGGGGGGGGGGTGGGGGGGGGGGGGGGTGGGGGGGGGGGGGGGTGGGGGGGGGGGGGGGTGGGGGGGGGGGGGGGTGGGGGGGGGGGGGGGTGGGGGGGGGGGGGGGTGGGGGGGGGGGGGGGTGGGGGGGGGGGGGGGTGGGGGGGGGGGGGGGTGGGGGGGGGGGGGGGTGGGGGGGGGGGGGGGTGGGGGGGGGGGGGGGTGGGGGGGGGGGGGGGTGGGGGGGGGGGGGGGTGGACTTATATATTTTGTGAATCTCAACAAGGACTAATGGCATGGGAGTTTTGTCTGCTTTGTACATTCTGCTCACTTTGACTGGTGGCAGATCCTGAGAATTTAGGTCAGCAGCGATTTCTGCTGTGTCAATGTCTTCACAGACACCACGAAGGACTACTTTTAAATTTTTTTCTGAACTGAGCGCAAAGGTATGATACTGGATGCCTCTGTTGTCCAGTTCCTTGGTCAACCTTCTGTAGTCTGTCACTGTTGCTGGCTGAATCTTTATGCCTTCATCCATGTTTTTGGCCTTAATGAAGCCAATATGCAGATTGGACATTGTGGATCGTAAAGCTGCCCACTTTTGTTTTTCTCTAAGGATGACCGGAGGCACCTTTTCTTTGGGAGAGGTAGCGGCGTCCGAACCCTGAGAATCCTGTTCCATTACAGTGTTGTCATTGTGCGGTTCTTCTGTTGTTCTTCGCTTTTTGCGAGCACGCACTTCTACAAAGTCTGAAGGTGTAGAAGGCATCGACTCTAAATGATCTTCAGCGACGACTTTGTGAGCACGCACTTCTGCAAAGTCTGGAGGAGTAGAAGGCATCGACTCTAAATGATCTTCAGCGACAGCGTCTGAGACACATTCGGGGGGAAACGTGTCATACAGTTTAACCTTTCCCGGCCAATTTTCACTCAGCAGCTTTCCCAGTCTGAGGAATTCAAAATAAACTTCTTCGAATTTGGCCTCATTAAGAAGTTTTGCCATGACAATATTTGGAAATGTGTTAAGTCAAGGATGGAGAAAGAGTAGAGATTGCTCTGGTGTTCCGAGCAGGTAAAAGTAATCCTGTGGACTTTTGAGGGTCCACTAGCAAATCCCGTAGACACCCTAAGGTGTCTACCAGCAATAAGATGTCGCGATATAAAATACAGCAATGGCGATACTAACGGCAGTAGGCCTAGCGTATCGCCCTTATAACTTCAATTGACTTACCTGGATGGAAAATAAATAAAGTGCCTGTTTATGGCAGTAAGCAATTAACTGAAATTACTGATGAATACGCATAAATCACTAAATCATAACCGTCAAATTCACAATTCACCATCAATAATACACGACACTAAACACTACCACGCGAGCCGCCATCTTCATTCCCCTTCCATTCAGCTGTGTAGCAGTATATATATAAAAAATAAACACGATTTCTTTATTGGTGTCTTAAACTGTCTGTCAAAATAATTCAATAATTTGAATTATTATAAAACTTTTTCAAGAATTATTAAATAACATTTAACTTACAATACGATTTTATACACTAAAATCTTTATAATTTTCATATTAGCATACAACAGTGTATTAACCGTGTCCGTTACTATTCGGTACAAGATGTATCATTGCATGTGCAGGGTTTATTAGCGTTCTTCACTAGGAAGGTCGCGGTGGTAATTTTGTAGCGTCGGACGCGGTATATCTGAGAGAAAACATTCCCTAATATGTGCTAAAATGCAAAAAATTAAAAAGAAAAATAGAAAGAAAGAAAAATCACTGCAAATATAATACATGATGATTCAAATTAAGTGAATATTGAATCCAACATTATTTCATAGCCGAATATAGAAACTACAAGAGTTTCGTGCTGTATATATAGATATATATATATATAGAAACTAAAAGTTTCGGCGGACGCAAGCATAAGCAGTGCCATACTGGGCAACTCGTAGTAAAGGTGTAGCAAGCTCCAGAGCACTGTCGTCGCATTTTCCATAAATGTAAAGCACATTTTCTACAGCAGGGGTCGGGAACCTTTTTGAACCAAAGAGCCATTCCACAAAAAAAAAATTAATTAAAACAAAATTTTGGGAGCTGCTACTTCAATTCGATTTTTTCTGGTGACTCAAAGTTGCAGTTAGTTCAAACTTAGGTAAATTTGTATTTAGTTCAGTACTTCCAGATATCAAATACCACTTTTATGTTTGCATATAAATTTTTTATATGTTCAATAAATAAATGCATTAAGTTAAGGAAAAAAAGAAGATGGCGTCTTGCCTAGTGCTCATACATCTGATTCGCGATTCTGATATTTGATATAAAATGTGATTTAATGAACTCGACAAATATTTTTACTGACAGTGAATAGTCCTACTGATATAGTCAACCGGTTTGGTTCTTGTATAGGCTCATAAAAACTAATTCAGTAGGTAAGTTAACCTTTTTTTCCGAAGCAACGGCGATACGCTAGGCCTACTGCCATCAGCATCGCCATTGTTTCATTACATCAGTTGTTATTTTAGAAACTACCTGTTTTCACTATACGGTAGACAGAAATGGAAAGCATGTCCTGTTATCCAGAACAAAATGTGGGTCCAACCACAGACCTGCCGTACGAGGAACTCACCTTCAAACAGCTCCTGGCTATTTTCAAGCATATTGGAAATCTGCTACACACAAAATGGCCAGGTAAGGTAGTAGTTCATGAAATCCAAGAAGTTGATACGGACGACGTTCAACTTCTTGAACTACTCCAAGACAACGCTACGGAAAAAACCACAACGGCTGAAGATCATTCCCGTACTGACCTCACTGATTTCCAGGAGGTTCGCGCAAGCAAAAAGCACAAAACTGTGACCTCCGAAACACCAATTATAGATGTCATGGAAGAAGATGGCTCTGCCCCAGACTCACCTACCTCCGCAAGGGAAAAGATCCCCCCGATTATCCTGCGTGAGAAGAACAAATGGATGACTCTAAAGAGCATAATGAACAACCTGAAGATCTCATATAACAATGCAAAGAATATCACAGATGGTGTAAAAATTCACCCTAAAACTGTCACAGACTATCGTAGGTTAACAGCAGAACTAAATTCCAGAGGAATTCAGTACCATACTTTCTCACTCGGTTCGGAAAAAAATCTCAAGGTTGTGATTAGAGGCGTGCCTGAGGATGTCTCCACCGATGAAATCACCACAGACCTGCACTCAAATGATTTACCACCTATCAAGGTCAGCAGGATGACCAGGAGGGACAAGACTCCAATGCCATTAGTGCTGATCGAGATCAGTCAAACCTATAAACACATATATGACTTGACAACCATCTGTGGATTAAAAATCTCGGTAGAACCGTTAAGGAAGAGAGCTTCTACTGGGCAATGCCATAGATGTCAAAAGTTTGGGCATGCCCAGAAGATGTGTAGGGCCGAATTTAAATGTTTGAAGTGTGGGGTTGGTCACCCAACCAACACCTGTTCTAAATCAAAATCTACCCCTGCTAAATGTGCCAATTGTGGCGGTCCTCACACATCCAACTACAGAGGATGTCTCTACAATCCACGTAACAGGAAATCTGAAGAGGGACCATTCTCTCCTTCCATCAGCTCGCCTACATCTGCGGCTACTTCACAGTCTCCTAAAGTACAGAATAAAAACTCAGAAGCCCATCTGTTGAAAACTGAGGTCCCTCAAAAAACGACTCTAAGCTGGCAGCCCAGGACATATGCGGATGTAACCCGCCCTAAACAGACATCCCTACAACAGTCAACATCACACCCAAATATGACAGCTATCATTACTGCGTCCCTGGCAAATATGCTATTAGATTTCAGCAGATCTAATCCTTCACAAAGTTCTACTAACAGATTTCTAAAAGATACTCAAGTTATAATTTCAGCGCTCACTAATGAACAGTAAAAAATTAAAACCAGAAGCCCTAGAGATAATAGCCTGGAATGCAAACGGCTTAAGAAATAAGATCCTAGAACTCCAAAATTTTGCCCACAGACATCGGCCAGATGTTCTACTAATAAATGAAACGCATCTAAGACCAGCTGACAATCCCAAAATCTATGGATATCAGTCGTATAGAACTGACAGATCAACCCACAGAGGTGGAGGCACGGCAATTTTCATCAAAAATTTTATCTCTCATCACTCCATAAACATTCCTACTACCTCCAATCTTGAGATCACTGGCATCGAGATTCTCACGAGCTCAGTAGGCAAATTAAAAATTTTTGCAGCATACCATCCACCACAAAAAGCACTACTACCTTCTGATTTGAACGCCATATTTGACACTGGAGAGCCTACCATTGTGGCAGGTGATTTAAATGCCAAGCATTCTACCTGGAATAGCCACTCCACTAACAAAAATGGACAGATACTACAGAATTATGCTGATTTCAACAACCTTCACGTAATAGGCCCAGCTGATCCCACCCATCACAACACCTATGGTAGGGCCGATGTATTGGACATAGCCATACTGCAGCACATCAGACTCCAATACAATCTAATAACAATCAATGATTTATCATCAGATCATAATCCAATAAGGTTAAAATTAGGAAATCTTGAAAAATCATCCCCAACCCCTCACTCATTTATTCCTTGGGAAAGGCTCTCCAAGATGCTCCCGAAATATATTGGACCTGTTCCCATCATTAAATCAAAAGAGGAAATTGACATAGCTGTCAAAAATCTAACAGAACAGATTACAGCAGCCTGTACAGCAGTTACTACCCCTGCAACCACCCACAAGTCCAACCACCTGCCTGAAGATACTATGAATCTGATTAGGGAAAAAAATAAGGCTAGAAAAAGATACCATAACACTAGGGCGCCACAAGATAAACGGATCTTAAATAGGTTAAATTCTGCAGTGAGAGATGCACTCGCAGCTCATAGAACTCAACTCTGGGAAGAAAAACTGACCTCCATCTCCGCTGACAGCCACTCTGTATGGAATCTTATCCGAAAGATCAAGAACAAAAATAAACCTCTTCCCCCTCTGCAAACAGATTCAGCTCTCATCCACACCGATGCTGATAAAGCTGAGGCAATAGCGAATCACCTTGAAAATCAATGCAAACCTGCATACAGTCACCTTGACATTAGTCATATCTACAAGATACACCGTAATGTCAGATATTCACTCAAGTCTGCTCCCACACATTCTACTCAAATCACACCCACCTCACCTGCTGAAATATATGCTATTATTCAGAAATTCAAAAATAAAAAGGCTCCTGGACCCGACGGCATCTCCAACAAAGTTCTAAAACTTCTACCTCGCAAAGCTATTGTTCATTTGGTAAACATAATCAACTCCATACTTCACTACAAGTATTTCCCTTCCTACTGGAAATTGGCATACGTTGTTCCAATTCATAAACCTGGAAAGGATCCCACTCTGCCACAGAATTACAGACCAATCAGTCTCATTTCTAATCTCGGAAAAATTGCTGAAAAGGTAATTCTTACTAGGCTTCAAGATTCTGTACTCCTGTTAAACATCCTGCCTGAGGAGCAGTTTGGTTTCAGACAGTTGCATAGTACCACACAACAAATACACAGATTGGTGGAACATATCATCACAGGTTTTAACTGGCGCCAATGCACTGGGGCTGTCTTCCTAGACTTAGCCAGTGCATTTGACAAGGTTTGGCATTATGGTTTACTATACAAGCTTATATCATCCGGTATCCCAATCGGAATCATTCAACTCTTAAAGACGTACCTCTGCGATAGGCGCATGCAAGTGAGACTAAGTGGAGTGGTGTCCTCACAGAAACACATCTTGGCTGGAGTTCCACAAGGGTCCTTACTAGCACCAATCCTATTCTCCTTATACCTGCATGATATACCACACAACCCATTATCTTCAATTAAAGCTCTTTATGCTGATGACACAGCGATATTGGCCAGATCATTAAAGCCTCACCTAGCCATCAAGAAACTGCAAGAAAACCTACTGCAAATAGAGCAATATTTTGCCAAATGGCGTCTCCAGGTGAATCCTCAGAAGAGCGTAGCCGTCTTATTCTCTAGAAGATCAGTGCTTCCCAAAGAAGATATTCTCCTCTTTAACACAAAAATTCAGTGGAAAACAGAGATCAAGTACCTTGGTGTAGTAATGGACAGTAAACTGACTTTCAACTCCCATATCAAGACTCTCTGTGCAAACACATCCAAAACCATAGCCCAGCTCTATCCGCTAATAAACAGAAACAGCAAACTGAGCACCAGAATCAAACTTCTCATATACAAACTGATGGTTCGTCCAATACTCACTTATGCCTCACCGGCCTGGAGCCATACTTCAAACTCAAATATCATTAAATTACAACGCATTCAGAACAAGTGTCTTAGAATGATCCTGGGCGCTCCATGGTTCATCCGAACTGTCCAACTGCACCGCGACACGGAGGTCCCCTATATTTACACCTTCATGCGGACTATAGCAACCAAATTCTTTTCAAAGGCAAGTGTGCATCCTAACAGACTGATCCAACTGGCCGCTGACTATGATGCAACGGACTATTCTAAGCACAAAAGACCTAAAGCCATCCTAAACCCACTCACTGAGGATTAATCTCCTAGCCCAATCAGGGCGAGCTATATAGCTCATAAACTCTTTCCACTCACAGTCTCTGTTAAGATAGCCGGGAATATGAAAAGCTTTTGCTTCACCCGTTAAGCCAGTAATGTTACTAGTTACTAGCATTAAGTTAAATGGAGAAGGAGACCCTACAGTGATCGCTAACTATACCGTACTTCACAGGATCATTTCTGTAGTGTGGTTAGCGTACCGTCCAGTGTGAATCCAGTCGACGCGCCCGTAGATGAAAGCTGCTGTTTCCAAGTCGTGGTTGGTAAGATCTTTTTTGCTTCGTGCCTTTAGTAAGTCCGCCTCTAGCTTGCCCAGTCGGAGATTTCTGGTAAAGGGGAACATTTGGCGACTCTATGTCCCTTTGCTAGTAGGATTTTTTTTTTTTTTTTTCTTTCCTGGTAGGACCTCTTCCTACGGGATTTTCTCTATCTACTCTACCACCACGGTCACAGTCCCCTACGCTTTTTCATCCTTTGACTTATTCCTAGGACTAGCTATGACCTCTCTACTTCCTAGGGTTAGAACGCTTGGGTTCGATACTGAACCCACTCTGCATATCTTCATAAGAGGTAGATCTGTCAAGCACTATGCGAGGCAGTTGGCTCCTCAAACATCTATGGATTTACCCCGTACGGGCCCGAAAAGTACCAGGTAATCGTCAAAAACAGCGAAACAAGGGACAAACTTCTGGAAGGTTTCAAATGTGGGGAGATTGAAATCAACCCCTTCTTAATGGGAAGCCTGTTGAGAACAGTGAAGGTTAGCAGATTCCCCCTTGAATACATCGAAAAAAAGTGATGATGTCATTCACAAGGTGTTCTCTAAATGGGGAACGGTCAAGAACATAAAACTGGGAACCGATCCCGACAAACCGGAATGGAAATCAGGAGACGTCACCTTCACAATAGAGATGAAGACGCCCGTTCCGAACTTTGTCACTATTGGCTCAGCTAGAGTTATGGTTAATTACCCAGGTGTGAAGAGGCAATGTTTTAGGTGTGGTTCCTATGAGCACCTGGGAGCAGAATGCGGTAAGGCAAAATGTAGTAATTGCTGTGATTCTGGGCATTCCCTACAACAATGCAATAACCCTTGCAAAAAATGCCACCAGGCAGACCACAGGTTCAACACCTGTACACAGAGATCATTAGCAGAACGTGCGGGGGGTTCGATACAACCGCTCCTCACCCCTCCGCCCATCCCAGACAATACAGAAACACCAATAGAATGCACCTCCGCTTTTCCTCCTCTACCCACAACAGGGTCCAAATCTAAAGGGGGAGAACAGGAGAATTTCAAACAGACCATACTGGTGCCAAGAAACAAGCCCAAAAGCCAAAGAACAGCAGAAAACAAGAACCGCCCCACAAACAGAGACGCAGCCGAAGACACACAGATAGAGGAAATGGAAACCTCTACTGTCAAACGCCAGAGGGAGCATGCGGAAGAGGAGCAGGCTAAATGCAAAAGACTGCCCATTGGGGGAAATCCAATCACCCCCCCACAACTGACACAGGAACAAACCCCCGTCAATTTCACAGAATAATAAAAGGGGGAGCTGCCATTCTCCAACTCGTTCAAACAGACCAAGAAGGTCATGAAAGGTTTGTCACCGCTATAGACAGGGACGGCGAGCCACGTTTCTTTACCCATTACCGGGAGGGTGCTGCAGGACTAGACGTCCTGCAGCATCTTTCTGTACATTGAAAAACCCACCTAGAATATGCTGACGAACAAGGATTCCCACCCCCCTCGCACAGCGCTCTCCGAAACACCAGAAGCTCTGAACGGGGAAGCTTCTGGAGAAGTTTTCTATGTCCCACTACTGATAAAAGTGCGTCTCCTGAAGAAAGAGTACATGAACCTCATGCAGTAAGAGTAGGCTCCAAACAGCGCGTTGTACGGAGACGGAGCGCAGACCGTTAATGTTCAGAGTGGCGACGCGAAATTTGTTATTCATGTTAATAGTTGAGTTTTAGAAGGTACGGTTGAGGTTTAGTACCTCCCCGTTTGCTATTTCAATTACTGCTTGGTGTAGGGATGTTATGTCACTTTCGTGTAAGCCCAGTAATCTGGGCTTACACGAAAGTGACAAACGCCTCCAAGCTTCCCCAAAATTTATAGCAAGGATTTGTAGCTGCTATGCGAAGGAAGGAAAAGGGCCCACTGGGACTGGGACGCGTGGGCCCAGTAAAAACAGAGGCAAAAGAGCTCTTCCAAAACATCTCCAGAGAAAGAGGTCACGCGCAAAGAAAAAAAATGAGAGAGCTGTATCGAGAACTAGGGTGGTACCGGGCTAATCAGAGAAACG
Organism: Typopeltis vanoorti; assembly: GCF_054136105.1. Classification (NCBI taxonomy): domain Eukaryota; kingdom Metazoa; phylum Arthropoda; class Arachnida; order Uropygi; family Thelyphonidae; genus Typopeltis; species Typopeltis vanoorti. Next base: position 31,480,580 of record NC_143564.1, on the reverse strand, counting down.
GTATTCCTAGCGATTCGCTTATTAAAGCCGTGGAAATCGAACTCGAGGCACTTCGACGAAAAAAAGTCGCCGAGCTCGATTTTCGCACCAGACTGTTTCTCCGGCAGGCGGAAACACCTTCGGCCGCTTTTTATAACCGGCAGCGCATAGCAGCACAAGACGAGAAAGCGGTTCGGCAAAGTCATGCTAACGGGCAAACTCTCACAACCACGGGAGACATCCTGCGGCAATTTTCCCAGTAATACACGAGAACCTATTCCGACGAAGCTGAGGAGACAGGCGACTTCGGAGTGTGGAACATTGACAACATGCCTGAACACCTCAGAACTCTTCAAAAGAGACCAATCTCTTCGGAAGAGGTTACTCGAGCCTATAAACAGCTTAAGCTATGGAAAAACCCTGGCCTGGATGGGCTAGGCGTTGAGCTCTATCGCTCAGCCTGGAACTTCATCTTGCCTATCCTGGTCTCACTATTCAACAGCTTCCTATTCACTGGTGACGTGCCTGCTGACTTCGTTAGCGGGTACACAATTTTCATCCCCAAGAAAGGGAGAGACCTAAATAGCATGGGTAGCTGGAGGCCCATTTCCTTGACTAACACAGACTACAAATTATTCGCAAGAGTGATTTGTAACCGTCTGAAATTGGGCATTGGGAATGTGCTAATCAGCACTCAACTATACGGAGTTCGGGGAAGATCGATGGCGCTCAACCTCTTTCTGATAAGAGACCTTCTTCTCTTTGTGAGGAACAAGGAAAATCCCACTTGCACTCGTATCAGTAGACTTAGATAAAGCGTTCGATAGTGCAAAGCACAACTTCCTGCACTATATCCTAGAGCAAGTCGGAGTGGCGGCCTGCATAAGGGAAGCAATCAAAAGCATGTACGGTAAAACAACAACACACATTGCGATTAATGGGTTTCTTTCAGAACTCATTCCCATACGCAGAGGGGTTCGGCAAGGCTTCCCCCTTAGCCCCCTTCTTTTCTCTTTAGTACTAGAGCCTCTTCTAAAAAAAATTGATGAGACGCGCGCAGTAAGAGGAATACCGCTACCCTTAGGCTCCAAACAGAGCAAAACTGTCGCATATGCCGATGACATTGTCGGAACCCTTAGGGATTTCGAATCGATTTACATCTTCTTCGGCATACTGCGAGAGTTCAGCGTGCTCAGTGGTCTTCACACCAACCCAGAAAAAACAAGAATCAAAATTTATGGGAAATTTGGCCCTGCCAGTCTTCCGTATGGTCTGAAACCCACAACCGGCCCATTAACAATACTAGGAATTCCCTTCCTAGAGACCCCAGTGTTGCAAACACAACACTTAATAGAAATGTGATGCGAAAAACTAAAACCCTTCAGTCCCAACTACCTATCATTCGAAGGTAGAGCAAAAGTTATCAAAACAGTCCTAAAACCGATGTTACTGCACACCATTAACCTCACAAACATCACAGACACACAAGATAACGCCATTCACAAACATATCACTAATTTTTTCTGGAACAACAGGAAACACGAGGTGCGCACGGCATTTCTCCATCTTCCTCCCACACAATTGGGATTAGCCCTGCCAATCCTCAAATACTGCCACCTAACCAACACTGCTCAGACCATACGGAAAGCACTGGCATCAAACCACCCTTCCGGCAATCTGATTAAATGCTTCTTAAAATTTTTCCTACTCTATTTCGGGATCACCGGCCACGCCGGACCATGTGCGGAGACGGAGCCTGAGTGGTACTACACAATATGCAAACTTTTTAAAAAATTGGCAACGGATGGAGTTCGAGTGCTTCAGCTCAGCCCAAACAAGCTGTACTGGAATATTTTTGACAACTTTGAATGGGGAAAACCCGATCTGGGCACGAACGAAGAGGTGCTGTTCACCAACATAAAAAACAGCTTGGGGCAACTATTTCACAGGGACGTAGCCTGGGGAATCGCCTACGGCAGATTCCCGGTGAAACTGGTAAAATCAGCCTACAACCCGCGACCATGCAACCCCTTCTGCGACGTCTGCGGCGCGATCGAAACCGTAGGGCCCCTCTTCTTTCACAGGCCCGCCAGCACAGCATGTTTGGCACAGACTGGCTGAGGTGCTTGCGATCCCAGCGCTCACATTCGCCGAAATAGTCTTTCTACAGTTTCCTCCCCAGTAACCAAAACAAGAAATACCTGATTTTCCTAATAAATGTGAATAAACATCACATTTGGAAAATCACGAAAAAACACCTTCTTAACGAGGAGGATCGCATCTATCTCCATGTTAGGAACTGTCTCTCAGCCTACCTCCGCCGCTTTCTGGAGCAGGAAAGGTATTTACGGGATGAGGAGCGGTTCCTGAGGAGATGGTGCGACCCACCAACCATCTGCGAGATCATACAGGGGGAATCCGGTTGTGTCTGCACCTATAACACCTTCAAGTTGTAGGTGTTGACGCTCTGTCGATCTTCCTTCCCGATCAGCGTTTAACCCACAGGTATGTCTAGTCCTTTCTACCTTGAAATTTTTTCTGTCCCCAAGTTGGGGTTGACCTGAACAAACCCGGACTGCGAAGGCCAACATTGAGATGGTCCCAAGCCCTTTTCACGGCGAGGTCTTCCGGGTCAGGTCATCTTCCTTCTTTTCCTGGTTATACTGTTGTGGGTTTGCTCGGCAAACTCATTCCTCTATAGAATTGTCTTCCACATAGTCTTTAGATTTATTTACACTTGTTAAATTTGCTTAGTCTCTCCTTTTTTTTCCTTTTCAGGATTTTTCCTTTTCAAAAGTAAAAAATCAACGACCATTTTAGAAGCACCCCTGGGGGGGGTCAACAACTAAAACAGGTGAGCTGAGGCCTCTTTCATCTACTCTACTACTATGCCCTCTATCTTTATTTCCTCTTCTACTATCTGCTGAATCTCAGCCCATCTTACTCCACAGTCCAATGATGAGATACGTTGAACTCAAAAAAAAAAAATATATATAATTGCTCGACCTCCTAAAGAATATTCATGTTCAGTGGTTATCATTTAGATTGTTATCCCTTCCATGTTGATTGTATTAATTTAGTCTGATTTTCATTGACATATTATAATTTATCAAAGACTCAGTCCATCGCCAAGTTCTTTTTAGAACATCAAATTGTAGTATCTGTTCTTAACCGTTAATATGGGTGTCCCATCTGATCATGCCCTACATTCTGCCGCGTGTGCGTACCCTCGGAATTAAGGTTGACGCCACAATACCGGCGATGGTGAAAACCAAGAAAAATAACCAAGAAAAATAACCCAGTCATAGACTGCGTCGGCGCAGAGAACAATTTTGGATTTATCCCTTATGGGGGGAGGAAGATACCAGGTAGTGAACAAAAATACGGAGACCAGAGAAAAGCTTCTCCAAGGGTTTGGCTTTGGTAAAATAAAAGTATCTCCCTTCATGGTTGGGAGCATCCTGAGAACCCTTAAGATACCATCCCCTAGAATATGCAGAGAACAACGATATAATCAGTAGCGTATTCTCTAAGTGGGGAGTTGTACGAGAAATCCAGGTTCACAATGACGCCGACAATCCTGAGTGGAAGTCATGGGAGGTAACTATCTCTCTTGAAATGAGGATCGAAGTTCCTAACTTTGTCCTCATAAGATCTGCCCGGGTTATGGTAAATAACCCAGGCGTCAAAAAGCAATGCTTTAGATGTGGCGCCTTCAATCATCTTGGGGAAGACTGCCCTCGCATAAAATGCAAGAACTGCCTAAAAACTGGCCACAACCAAGAAAAATGTGAGGCATCTTGTTTGAAATGTGGGGTTACTGACCACAAAGTGGACACCTGCCCAGCCAGAACCCTCGCAGAGAGGATGGGTGGCGCAATCACATCAGCAACAAAACCAAGTAATGAAAAGGTCACAACACAGGAAGAGTTTCTGCCCCTTGAGGCCACTCATGATCATGCCGCCATGTCTAAGACAACGAAAAGATCCGGTAAGGGAGGGAAACTTACCAGAATTGCAGAGACCAGCAATACGATCTCAACAAAAGAGACTGACAATGCAGAAACCATCATGGTAACTCCCACGGACGAAAGCGTAGCTACCACTGCCAATACAGACATCGCCAATTCAGATACAGCAGAAGAAGCTGAAGAAGAGATAGAGACGAACACCAAAACTTCCAAACGGCCATTAAGTCCGCAGGAAGAAGAGCTGACAAATCTCAAAACAGCAAAGGTATCCGAAATCGTACATCCAGAAGTCCCTCATGCAAAAGCAGGGGAGACTCTAGAACATCTCCTTAGAGGTATGCCAGGGGTGGCAGAAAAGTTTAAAGAGGCGATATATAAAGTAGAAGAACCTGAACTGCTCCTCACAGGGAAATATGGACCCGACATCGTCAGTGCAAAATGGAGTGACCTCTTTGTTGATGAAAGCAGCAAAATCACCCATGAGCAAGTAGAGGTAGCCCTGGATATAGACGAGGAGGCAGCTTCGGCGTGATACATAGCTCTCTGCAAAAACTAGACATGGCCAAAAGAATCATAACAGCCCACAACAAAAGAATGGAACAGTAACCACCTTGTGGATTTCTGTACTCAGCTTCACCGGTTTCAGCTATCACAGGTGGGGGAGGACCTGAGAACCCGAGCGGCGAAGGCTTACAGCGAGGCGGTGCAGTTCCTTGTGAGCTGCATCACTCGGGCCAGATCCTTCCTCCACCTCTAAGCTTACCTTTCAATTCCTTCTCCAGATTTATTCTCTTTTTGTTTTGTTACATGTTTTCCTTGTTAGGATTTTTCCTTTTTTTTTAAAGTGAAAAATCAACGACAGTTTTAAAAACGCCCCTTGGGGGCAAACAGCTAAAACAGGTCAACTGAGGTCTCGTTTACGTACTCTACCACTACGCACTCTATCTTTATTTCCTCTCCTACTATCTGCTGACTCTCAACCTATCTTGCTCTATAGGCCAATGACGAAGTTGGTTGAACTCACAAAATATATATAACTACTAGACCGCCCAGGGCGAGCAATTAGCTCACAAACATTTACACTCACTGTTTCCATGTCAGATAGCAGGGTACATGAAAAGCACTTTATATATATATAAGGAGATTGTTCCATTAATGGTGGGGAGCATTACATTATTAAAATGCTTAAAATCCCCAGATTCCCCTTGGAATATAGAATATATATATATATAGAAAGTGACGAAAAAAGTCATCCACGAAGTGTTCAGGAAATGGGGGTTGTACGCAGCATACAAGTCTTAACGATGCGGACAACTCCCAATGGAAGTCGGGCGAAGTACACATCTCACTCGAGATGAAAACAGCCGTTCCAAACTTCGTCGTCATTGGATCCGCTAGGGTAATGGTAAATTACCCTGGCGTGAAGAGGCAATGCTTCAGGTGTGGTGCCTTCACTCATCTTGGGGCGGACTGCCCTCGACTGAAGTGCAAGAATTGCCTCAAAGCAGGCCATTCCCAGGAAAAATACGAAGCAGCTTGCCTGAAATGTGGTGCCATAGACCAACGCTTCCCAAACTGTGAGCCGCCGCCCCCTTGGGGGCCGTAGGTTTTGTTGAGACAATGAAAAAATCAGTATGGAGTGGCAGGACCTCTGTATGGAGGACTTTTCCACTGCCAAGCCAAACCAGCTTAAAGATCAGCTGAAAGACTTCACAGAAGGGGTGAAAGCCGCGATATGCAAAACTCCGAACGCAATAATTAAAGCAGATATTCTGGACCCGGCTGAATGGGTATACAGGAAATTCTCCAGAAGGTTTTAAACTGTCCCATGCTCTTCCAGTTCCAAGTTGACATTTTACTTGTTCTTTTTCTGTTTATGCGATGTCTTTTCAAAGCCAATCCAGTTGTTTGTTTGTATTCAGTAAACTTTATTTATTTAATTTAAAAAAAAGAACTGTTTTTTTTTTTCCTTAGACTTTTGGCTGTCAATAGGTCTATGGCTAGTCCACCTATCCATCTATTCAGTAGAGCAGTGCTTCCCAAACTTCTGGATGTCAGGGCCCCCTTTGCAAAAATTAAAATATTTCACTGCCCCCCTTAAAAAAAATCGTAATAGAGAGATATATTATTATTATATTTATTGTATTTATATTCAATACAAAACATACACAGCGAATATTGCAAAAATCAAATGCATATATTACATTTTTTGCCTCTTACCGTTTGGTTCTGAAGACGATGCGGGCTTTTCTGGTAAAATATGAAATACTGTCCTTTTTTTTTTGGTCTGTTTCTGCTTCTTCTGATTGTTCGTGGGAATTTTTTTTTATTTTTTATCAGCCACTTATCCATCTCAGGGTTAAATTTTTTAACGTAGAATAGATCGAATAATATCACCGATACTGGCACACCACGGACTGATAACATGAAATTAGTGAATATTACCTGAATAACCCGGGAACCAGGAACATTTTTCTCTTTTGTGACTTTTCTCTCTTTACGGTAATTAAGCCAAACGCGAAACAGACAGCAAAGGCAGGTTATTAAAACGTGCATATGATTGGTGTGGTATTAACAAAAGATCGCGCAACCGAAAGATAAAAGCGTAGCTGACAATTGAGTTGAAATGCTACTAACTCTCTTCAACCCAATTCCATATGTGAAACTGCCATAACATTCATTATATATATTACTTAGTTTTAACACTTTTACGAATTTTAACACGTTCAGTTCAATTTTATTGCTGCCTTGGGAAAATCGAACTCGCACACATCTAATTAATAACAATAGTTTTTAGTTAGATGCTGTGTTTGCCAATGCAACATATGGTTTTGTTTCAGTCTATACAGCATAGTTTCTGTATGAGGGGACATGTGATTCATTAATTAGTGTGTTTTTATCCCAGTTGTCTCTAATTGCACTATTTGTTGAGAAATATATTACACAGACTCTTCATACCTTATTCACTGGCATAATAAAAGTACTTGTTTTTATTGCCTCTACAGTATAGCGGCTGTTAGAGAGGGTTGTTGTTTACCACTGCAAGGGAGTTACTATCTCCCCACATGAACTTGTTTAAGCATTTTTTTTTCATGTGTGAAGTATATGCGAAACTTTTATTGGTAACGGAAAACTAGCTCGGATGACAGTGATAATATAAAACGAGTTTTGATATGTATATAAAGTCAATATCAACAGTCCCTGATTTCGAACGCGTGATGAAAGGAAGATTTGGAGCTTCCTTGGAGAGCATTCGAAGTAAATACAATTAACCACTGCTTTGAAATTAAACATATGAATAAGCACTACTTACTAATATTCATTAACTGCCGAAATAAGCAAAGTTTGTGAACCAACACCAATGTGTGAATTTTTCCATTAAAATATAAAAAATAGCAAAAAAAAATAAATAAATAATAAAAGTTAAATACGTTTGTTTTAAAATAAAAAAAATCTACTTAGTCATAAAACATTTTAAATTTGTTTTCATTATTTCATGGCCTCGCTCAACAAAACCTACGGCCCCCAAGGGGGCCGCGGCCCACAGTTTGGGAAGCGTTGCAGTAGAGGGTGTAGCATGATTCGTCGCTCCATAACAGCTTTCCAAGCTTCCACATCCCACGATACACATCTTTGCATCATTGAAGACGACGCTGCATGCTGGTTCGAGTCGTGTGGGGGTATGCATATTGCAGTCCTATCATGGAAACCCATATTGTGAGTCTTGGTTCTGAATTTTAGTTTCGATTCGTGTTCCAGTCGATGCCTGGAATGCTGCATTCAACATATCGGCCGACGAAGAATAGGCGCCACTCTACAGCTACGTTCGGTGAGTGTAGTGGGTGGTCCACTGTGGGTAGCACTTGCAGTCGGTTTACTGCACTTCCATCTCAGCATGGTATTACTGATTGTTTACCTGGGATGGCTCAATTTGTTAACAATTTGCCAAACAGATAAACCTGCAACATGGCATCCTATAACAACTCTTTTTTGAAGCTCTGCTAGGTCCCTTCTCCCACCCATTTCACCTGGACCCAGTAGCACTGACTTGGAAACATCATATTCCTGCAATTTATACTGCCTACAAATAAGTGACTCATTATATGAAACTAGGCCACTCTATGCTGAATCCTACTAATTAAACTGTTGCAAAAATGTTGACGTGTGAGCCCTCGCTTCAGAATATTAATTCTGACCAATTAATCTATTATTAGAATTATGCTTACAATATCATAATACCAATGGTCTGTAAATACGTAATAAAAGATTATTGGAAACAAAGATTTTAGGTTAATTGTGCAGGCAAAAATATTTACGATTGCAAATTACGAAATCATAGTGCCATCTATTCACACTATAGTGTGAAATTAGCATAACAGAATAACAATGACTACCAATAATATGAAAACACAGAGTCCAATCCTGTGTTTGACTCATTTCCTTTAGTCAACACTTACTAATGCATAAGATAAATACGGTAGTCTAAAGTATAATCTTTGAAGTTTTAACAGAGGAATTAACATGAAAATTATGCTACCAGACCTAAAATTCAATTGAAATAATAATAAATGATTGATTATTTATTTGTGTTGGAAAAATACACGACATAATAAGGATGAAAAATATAGAAAACCATAAAACATGAAAAAATACGAAATTTCAGAAATGACCAGCATTATATAAATGCACAATTTCTTTATGGTGAAGACTCAACTTTATTTCCTAAAGAAATCTGTATTTCAAATGGAATTATTGTAAGATATACATGACAATACCACCTTGTAGATGTAATGAATTACCCGAAAAAGTTAAAAAGCAGACTTCTTGGTTAATTAAATACAACCACCAACTGAAATGGGACATTGATTCTCTTTTCCTGGACGAACTAAAAGATTTGGTAACACAATTAACATGCAAATATCAAATATTGCTCGCCAAAGATAGAAAGAATCGATAACGTTATCAAAATTATTAGGCAGGTCTTGTCTGAGGAAATGAACGAAGTTGTCCCCCTATAAGTTTTGTTTACTTTGTCCGTTTCCTTCAAAATGTAACACTCACACAGACGATTCATGGACATGTTTTTTGCATGCATTTGGATGTGACTTTGATATTATGTTATCCTACTTTGTGACATTAGGGCAAAGCTCATTTATCTTTGTGCCCGTCTAGGAAATTTTACTGTAGTAAAATTAATGCATACATCCTATCTATTGTAACCAGAATTTTATAAAATCACTGTTAATTGAAATTAAACTTTCTTTACGATTACCATTCTGGTACACCTTCACTAAGATTTTATTTTAGCCTTGAGTGTTCAGCGATCTATTTCCATGTTAACTTTTATCCCGTGTTCTTTAATGCCAGAGAATGGACCAAAAGTTTGCTTTTAAGGATTTGGACCTCATAGTTTATTACTTACTTCAAAATTTAAAACAAATAATCAAATATTACTGTTAATGTTCCCACCCTTCCACCACGAATCACTTTATATTCTTATGATTTCCATCTTGTTCTCTCATCTCACCAATCTCCCTCTCCTCTCCTCAAATATAGATGAGTTGCAGTTTGTTGCCACCGTTGTCCGCCTTCCTGCGAACAAGTCTGAAATCAAACAATACACATATTCCGGATACTACGTGTACTTTCTGGTTTAGCACAGGAAATCTGAATATGCTTACGTCTGTGACAGTCCAAGGAACCTAATTTTGTTCGCTACTATTCCCCCAAACTGCACATTAGTTCGTGAAACATCTACAATGGTCCCAATGATAAAGAGATTTCTTTTTATAGGAAACGAGCGCAGCAATTTATTGTGATGTCATCAAGACGTCACAATAAATTATTTTATGGTATAATAATTTATCAATTTAATTATTAAATTATGATAACATTGAACTGCATATTACAATACAATTCAACAGTGCCTAAAACTCAAGCGAAATGCCTTGGAGATACCAAGGACAATCACTTGAGATTTGCCAAACGTTTCAATGGTGTTTGTCCAGAGAAGGGTGACATAGCATAGTAGACCAACGTTATTGTATATTAATGGAATTCACACTCGCATTTAATTCAAGGTTGCTTAGAATTTGAGAGTTGGTTCTTTCCATTATTATCAATCCTCCACAAAGGATTGATAACAATTTGAAAGTAATAAGGTAATTTGAACGTAATAGACTCGAGTCCAGAACACATGACTGCTGTTTCAAATGCTCATCGAGGTGTCCGTTGACTTCTTTCCAAGCAGTGTCAGTCGATTCTATTGCATGAAAGATCGCAGGCTGATAATACGAATATCAAAAGGCTGTTTCTGTCTTAATGACACTTCCAGCAATTTTTTATATTATCTGTCATTGCTAATAGATTGTGTTTGGTCGTGTGAATGATTGTAATCATAACAGCTTAATAATATAAACTAATGGGAGAATTACACAAATGAATATGGATAGTATGAATTCCTGCCATACTAGTAATACCGCGATGGGGGAGAGGGAGTTCTTCAGAACCATTAACTCTCACAACAGAATTTTCGGGGATGACAACAATGATGTTTTGTCTTTCTTTAATGTCGTCGAAGAGCTAATAAATCTTGGTAACTGGTAGGAATTTCAGCTGTTGATCCTACTTCGGAATAAGCTGGTTGGAAGGCCAAGAGTTTCCTGGTTCTGCAAGACACTCTGGTTTCCCAATTTTCCAAGGTATAAAGCGTGGGTCCGCACCTGTGGGAGCTCCAAAAATGGTCTCAGGAAAGGAAGTAAATTGTCACAGTGCTTTATAATCAATTATTAAATATGGCTCTAGCGATAATGTTCTCTTTTAGAAAACATAGATATCTACTATTGGAATAGCACGTTATCCTGAGATTGGACCACTATGTACTCTCTTTCCTCTCCTCTAAGATGGATAAGAATCATCAGATAATTAGGAGGAACCTACGATTACCCGAGTGTAACATTGATATCCAATACATCCCAGGGAATAGGAAAGTAGTAGCGCATTACTTACCGAGGTCCTTTAACACAGATAATGAAGAAAATCAGCCTGTTAGAGGGGATGGTGGTTCTACCCTCATCCATCCAATTGAAGAAATAGAAATATATAAAAGTAAGCTTCTCCGATTTGGGAACAAAAACCTCATTATTTAAGCTCGGCAGAAGGATCCGATGTGGAAAGAGATATACGACAGAATAAATTACAGATATTGTGTGAATTATGCAGTCTAAAAATACGTAAATGTAAACATTTAAATGTAAATGTGGAAAAGCTACGTATATCCGCTAGGATATATGTCATTTTTTCAGCTCAGTAAAAGTTTTCATTCACATTAGAAAACGGTAGTTTTCTAATGTGAATGAGCCACTGATAAACGGCAGTTATCAGTGGCCCCCACCCCGATTGATGATTATGATAAAGAAATTTCGCATACGAAATTTCTTAACGAAATCGGAATTTTCTATCGAATACCATGATCGGGGCACTACCTGAAAAATTCACATCAATGCTCATATCCTGCCCACAATTTTCTTCCAAATACTTCAAGAGCGTGTCCGCGAAACTATTCTCTTGATTTCGTTTTCCTCTAACATGCTGATATATTTTCCATATATACTCTGAAGATAGGAGTTGACATTTCTCAACACTCTTCCTCCACTAATCGCTGATTTCAAATTTATTTTCCTCACATCGTGGCACGATACATCGACAGTATACAATACATCTAAGGAAAGTAATTTTAAGGGAAAAATCTCTAATTTTCATATTACTCTTATCTCGAAATAAAACAAATGGGCGATAATATATTCACTGCTTAATGAAAATCAAAATATTTAATCTCAATATTAAATAAACTCAATATTATTCCTTCCGTATGACAAAAAGTACACATCACAATTAGCAATACTCGTGTGCAATACCAAGTTCCGAGAGTCATAAACATTCACAGTTGATGACTTTCTTTTCTAGATTATATATTTCCTCATATTATAAACAGAGGGAAATTCCACTCCTTTATGGAAATTTAATTTCAAGTGTTAGATCCTTGCAAATTTCTTCGAAAACTTTGAATCCATCCAACCAACAGAACTTGAATTCTAATTCGGCCGAGGGCAGGTATGTTCGTGATTATCATCGATGATAGATGAAAATAAGCGATGTGAGACCCTCTTACTCCTTATTAGTGAAATAAAGTTACATGGCCATGATGCATGTTTAATTTCTAGACAAAATTGTCCGAAAACAAAAGTTAAAAAAAATGCATAAAATAAACCAAATACTTTCGTTCATTTTTAGGTTTATAAAAAACTTTTGGAACATTTATATTTGATGTCATTAAAGACCTTTATTAATCCATAATCTTAGATTAATCCATAAATATGCTGTATAAGAATACTCGTAGTACACTTTTCTCTTTGTTTACCCCACAAGCCCACCCCAAAGAAAATAGAAGTCATTTCCTCTGACTATATTTTGAATGCTTGCAGAAATACAGAACACAGAAACTGGGTAGGGACCACTGCCGCACCACACCTCAGAACGAACAGCTGGTGTTGTTCCGTTTGCCTAAATTAATAATAAATATTATTTTTACGTGCTGACGAGGTTACCATTCTGCATCAAAACGTCGACTCGTTTGAAACAGACTGGAAGAAGTCCTAGTTGAAGTGCAAAGATAGCCCGGCACTACAGAGTCTTCAGCTAGGCCTTTTTATTAGACCTCGAAAACCTAACTCTCCCTTCTCCAATTGAGCAAACCAACTGCCAACCGTCCTGCCACTCCAACTTCTACTGCAACAACGAGAACACGTTGGTCACCGGGTGACTAACTGCCCCTGGAACCATAACCGTGTTGCAATAAAGAGAAAGTAATCTCGGAGCCACGAAATAACAATCCCATCTTTCATTGAAACATCTAACATTTCGTTTGCAAACTTCTAATAGGCTTAATTTGGGTAGAAATAAAAAGTTTATGATGTCTCAAAGAAAGCAAGTCAGAAATAACATCTACTTCAGTTCCAGCAAAACTGTATTAGAGTCCCTCATAAAGAGTAGTCTGTTGATAGTCAAATAGGTGTTTTAGCACCTACTTGCAGAACTAATACAGTTTTGGTGATATTGAAGTTGTCAGATTTAACATCGACTTCAATGTCACCAAAACTGTATGAAAAACGCTTATGGAGAGTCGTCTGCAAGTAGGTGCTAGAAACACCAATTTGACTATCAACAAAAAACTCCATGAATGACCCTTTTAAAGAATCATCTGCGTTCGCATTCTTTCCACTCCAAACAAGAATACCAAGAGAGAATTTGTTCCATATTAGGACATCATCTTTTCACAGCATTCTTCGCCAAGGGAAACATAGAACGAACCTCCATATATATAGTAATTTCAGGAGATGTATTTGTTGTGACGTCATAATGCAGTTAATGTAATAATGAATTTATTACTTTTCGATGATATTTACCATTCGAATTGCATTGCAATTGTCATGGCGTTTACCAATGACGTCCCACTTTAAGTCTTTCATTTACGAAAGAGTAAACTTAGTAAAGCAATATAATAATTGAGCAACGGATGCTCTGACTCTAGTTTGAAATATTCGTCGTGGAAGGATGGTTTCAGAGAATGCAAGCCCCACGTCTCCCTAAGAAATTCAACAAGCAGTGGCGATCTTCAGTACGGTAACTACATATTTTCAAATACTTCCATTCTTTTCAGATTAAAAAGGTTCTCATGTAAGATATAAAAATCAAATTATACTTGGAAAACAATTCAACAAAAAAAATTGATAAACAAAATTTTTCAAATTGGATCGCAAATCATCATTCTAAGCCGTTTTTGATTTCCATTTCTTATTTTGCTTTTTATTAATTTATTTACATTTCCTAACAATTATTATTATTTTTATTTTTTTGTGGAAAAGTAATAATTAATAATTCTGCCCTGGGATTTCGTCCCCCTGTCTGCTCCATTTGCTAATCGAAACTGAAATTATTAATGAGATTCCTCTCTGGAATAGCTTTACACGAGTGCTTAAACAACATTATTGTTGTTGTTATTATTATTATTATTATATACAAAAAAAACAGTACGATCTCTCAAACCAACAGCAGCACAAAAATGATCTCCTCATAAATGGTCTCCCAGAAATAGCTACTGAACATCTAAGAGTCACTGTAATACAACTAAGCCAAAAAATCGGCTCTCCCATTGAATCAAGAGACATCCAGTCAGTGCATCAGTTACCACAAAAAAGGAAAAGAGAAAATAATACCCGTCCTTCTCCCGTCGTAGTGCGACTCACCATCAGCCTAACAAAAACTACACTTATAAAAGCTAGCAGGATTAAAAATTCAGTAGTAAAGGATCTGAAAGGAGACCACGACAACACCCCAATATACTTGTCTAAATACCTTACTCCATACTATCAGAAAATATTCTACCAAGCAAGGAAAGTAAAAACAGAAAACAATTACCAGTTTATATGGATAAGAGACAGCAAAATATTCATTAGAAAGACACAAGACGTAAAACCAATCGAAATAAAATCCGTAGATGACCTCAACAGGCTGTCACATTGAAAGGAATATTGACAACTCGTAAAGAAGGAACAGCACACCATCAAGCAGACGTAATCACCCCGGAATATGATAATTGCCACATTCTGAAATCAATATCAGAATGGAAACAACTGACAATCCCCAAAAAAGGACTATCTATTCTCCACATCAACATCAGAAGCATTCAAAAATACTGGCTGACCCTGCAAGCTTATCTGCATGAAGATATAGACGAAATAGACATTTTAATACTGACTGAAGTATCTACGACAAACGAAGAGGCAACCGCCTACCAAATGCCACACTTCCAACAACACAAACACTGCAGACAAGCAAAACGAGGCGGTGGTATAATAATATTTACCAAACATAAACTAGAAGTAACAGAAATAAACTATAAATTAGAATACGCAGAAAACATATGCATCGAAATTAAAAACATCAAACAAGAAAACTCCCTGATATTAAACGCAATATACAGACCACCCAACTTAAGCACCACAAAATTCCTAGAAGAACTAAACAGATGGCTTTCAGCCACGAAAGTAGGCACCTCAAAATACTTGATAATAATAGGAGACATTAATATAAACATTAGGAACATAAATAACAACACAGAACAATACCTAGACCTATTATCGGCATATAACATAACCCCATCCATACAGTCGTATACACGAGAAGAGATAGTCGGAAACACAACAACCTCAACCTGCATTGATCATATAAATATAAGCGCCCCTCCAAGCAGCCACACAGCAGTCGTCATAACATGCAAACTAGCAGACCATTATTTCACACATTGCAGTTACACACTGAACCAGAACCCATAAAAATCACTGAGACTACAAAACAGTATCATAGCATTGTAAACGAAGCAATAGTGAACGATGAAATCAGAAAAACAGACTGGATGCAGATAGCATCTTTAGACTCTGCTGAAGCTAATCTTAAACTTGCATTTAAGATAATAATCTTAAACTTGCATTTAACAAAATATATAACAAAGCATTAACAAAAATAAAAATACGCCCCCAAACGAAACAAAATCCATGGATAACAGACAACATACTAACAGACATACAAAGAAAAGATGCCCTATGGAAACAACTTAAGAAGTCGCCGAACAATATCGCTTTAAAAGCTGAATACAAAAGAAAACGGAATCTCCTAACAACCCAAATTCGAACGGCAAAAAGAAACTATTACAGCAACAAATTAACAACAGCACACACAAAATGAAATAAAGGAAACCTGGCACCTGATTAATGTAATGCTGGACAATATACACAGAGCCACTGCCACAGAAACAATAAAACACAGCTTTGCCTGCGACCCTAAATCCTTCAAACAGTTGGCAAACAACTTTAATCAGCACTTCGTGAACTCTGTCCAAAAGCTACAAGAAACAACCTTTCCTCACACAAACGAACATTCTCCACTAGGTCCACGAGCAACCCAGTCGATGTGGTTCCCCACAGTAACAAAAGAAGAACTATCACTGGCAATTCAACAAATTAATCCTAACAAAGGACCGGGGATAGACGGAATCAGACCAAAAGACATCAAGAAACACTCAACCGACCTACTCCCAGTTATACAAAAACTGTTAAATAAAATCTTCGAAACGGGACACATACCTGAAACACTAAAGACTGCATTAATCACACCCATACACAAACAGGGAAAAAGAAACATAATAAGTAATTACAGACCTATCGCCACGCTGCCTGTAATCAACCAAATCATGGAGCGCATTGTACATCAGAAACTCTCCACATACGTTGAAAAATTTCAAATCATACCCAAACACAATATGGCTTTCAAAAAAATAAAGGAACAGCAACACTCCTGGAAGATTTCACAGATCTAAAAAACGCTGCATTGGATAAAAACAGAATAACATTAGTGGTATTCATTGACCTAACAAAAGCATTTGACACACTAACACATAAAACCTTGTTAACGAAACTTACCCATATCGGAATTGCAGGTCGTCTACTCCAGTGGTTTAAAGCATGCACGAAAAACAGAAAGCACATCACACGTATAGGATCAGCACACAGCAAAGAGGTACATGTAACCTGTGGAGTACCGCAAGGAGCTGTCCTATCTCCCATTCTATTTAACATATACACACACGACATAAGCCAACTCCCCCTAAAAAGTAAAATCTTCCAGTATGCAGACGACACTGCCATAGTATCCATTCACAAAAATGCAAATATCGCTTACAAAAATATGCAACACGACATCAATCAAATCACTAACTGGTTAACCGAAAATGGCATATATATAAACCCTGGAAAAACAAAGCTAATGATATTCAAAACCCCCAAACCCTGCCCATAAAAACTAAATATCTCACTATCAAACATTCATCCTCCTATACACAAAGTGCAGAACCTAAAATCACAACCATCACACAGGTGAAAACAACATGCTACCTTGGACTTCACTTCGATGCTGATCAAAGTTGGAATAGCCATACAAACTACCTACATACCAACCTTAGGATAATAGCAAGCAAACTAGACACATTTAAAGACATTGCCCCAACCCACATAAAAATACTAATCTATAAAGCATTATGTGAAAACATTTTAAGATATGCAATCACATCATACGCATTCTGCGCAGACTACAGACTTAACAGGCTACAATGGTTGCAAGATAAAATGATAAAACTGATATTCTGGGAACAACCCACTCTTATGCAGGAAGCACGGACAAAACACAAAATATTTAAGGTGAAACACTTACGCCACTACACAGTCATGTTAAAACACTGCTACAGCCCAACATATAGAGTAACCAGAACAACATATCAAATAACAAGACCACAGTCAACAAACTACATAACATATAAGTACAACAATCACAATGGCAAAGCCACCCGAAACTTCTACGTACCTGACATGATAAACAAACTGCCGTTCGACAACAGAAACCTAGGAACATACAGAAAGCTGAAACAGGCACTATATAAATATTATAGCGAGAATGAAAATTAGAGCTGCGAGAATGAAAATTAGAGCAATTCCTGTCTCTCTCTCCCCCACCATACATGCACACACAAACCTATGACAACCCCCCCTCTCAAAAAACTACCACTACAAGAACACAAAGAAACAAACACACCATGTCTAAATCCAACCCTATTTGCACAAAAAAAAGAGAAGTTAAACTGTAATAGCAGTCAAAGTCTTTCAAGCACGTACCAACAAACAGTAAAATCAACACCTCGCTTGTGACCAGTATAGGAACACAACCATGAAACCACCACCCTCTGTCATCTATTATCTTCCTCAGATAAGCTCTGCTAAGCTTCGAGGAAGAAAATTACGAACTTGCAAGTATCTGCTATACACACTTGTAATGGTTCGGGCATTAGTCTACTACTGCCACCTTAAAAACACAAGATCTCTTTCTTTCTTTTCTTTTAGATGGGTTCGAAATTAGTGTAGGGAGAGCCACTTTTATGTGGGCTTTTCAAGCGAATGTGAGTCGGACAGTCTCATAAGATGATCGAAGCCCCCTTCCCCCCTTGAAAATCGGGTTTTCTTTCCTAGAAGAGGAAAACCTGAATCGACAACACTTCGGTTTACGGGAATAAACACTCGTCGGTAGCTTTAACTTCGTGATTGTATCAGATTTTCAACTGATAAAATTACCATCAATCTTTCCTCTGTCAGATTATTGTATTCACTTTCTCATTCCAAACACTTGCTCTAATTACAGAAATTATTCTAGTTGGAATCAAGCATTTCATTCCCCATTCTATTTAAAGCTCCAATCGAAACTAATATTTTCCAGGACATAGTTGTTTCTGATTTTCTAACAGGTATGCCAAGTAGTCAAAATAAAAAATAAATAAAATAATAAATAAATAAAAATGAACATCTGTAAATAGCTTAACGTAAAAACTTCAACTTTATTTTTCATTCTATACAAAACAGCCCACGGCTGCAAAACAAACATCACATCAACATGACTTGAAAGGACCAAATGTCAAAACAAAATATGCTTCTCATACAAACCACAACCTATGCGTGCTAAACTCCTATTTCTATTTTTGTACAAACCAATGTTTTTCAAACTTTGCTGACCAAGACCAAAAATAAAGTATACTTCACATCTCGACCCAGCAATCACACTCACGTATATTGCACCTTGAGAGAATATATATATATATATATATATATATATATATACTGTAATATACAAATAAACAGAAATCTGAAAATCTGAAAATATTTTTATTTAATACGACCACTGTGCTTGCCATAACATATAGGAGGGTTCATTTTTATTCACAAGATAATTTTTTTTTTTTTGCGCTGATACTATGCTTGTTCTTTCAGAAGACATGGATATGAAATTGTCCCTGTATAATTATGTACCCCCCCCCCTCAACAGACATGATACAGTAAATGCAAGAAAAACAAGTAACTTTATTGTATCACTAACTGCACTGTGGTGGAGACAATCAGTCTGTAAAGTCTATGATAATTTTGTTTATATTATATTAAGTCTTATTATTCTTATCGTCTGCTGCGCCAAGAAAAAAAAATATATGTAATATGTATATACTATGTAAATACTCTATAAGATGATAAATAAATTGTTATTACAGAAAAACAAAACAAAACATACTGGCTCGTTATCAAGGGTGTATGACGTGAATGGTGTATCAAGGGTGAATGGTGAGGAAGTTCCTGATTGAAATGTAGATAGTATAGGATTATGTGGTACAGTAAGAGGGCTGGATTCACGTGCCTTCTTTGCTATCCTCTGATTAGTAGGGTATTGTGTACAACGTTTATAATTAGCTTGATGTTGACCGGCACTCTTTTCTGATATTGTACGAGGCTTCGTACAGGAAACAGTAAGCTTTCCTTCGTGGTGATTCGATTTTGATTTTACACACTGTTTTTAGATTGTATATTTCATGTTACACGTTCCTTTCATTTTGTACATATTATATTTTAGCCAGGAGGTCAAGAAAAATAACAGGTTCAGCTCCCAATTTAAATTTCTATTTGCATAAACCCAAACCATATATTCATTTCTTCTTTGTCCATTATATATGGACAGGGACAAACATCAAATACATCGTTTCTTATCGGATAAAACGCGTATCTCATCTACGAACTCGTCTCGTTTCTATAAAATATATATATTTTGGGAGTTCAACGTATCTCATCATTGGCCTGTGGAGTAAGATAGGCTGAGATTCAGCAGATAGTAGGAGAGGAAATAAAGATAGAGTGCATAGTAGTAGAGTAGATGAAAGAGGCCTCAGCTGACCTGTTTTAGCTGTTGACCCCCCCAGGGGTGCTTCTAAAACGGTCGTTGATTTTTCACTTTTAAAAGGAAAAATCCTGAAAAGGAAAAAAAGGAGAGACTAAGCAAATTTCACAAGTGTAAATATATCTAATGACTATGTGGAAGACAATTCTATAGAGGAATGAGTTTGCCAAGCAAACCCAGAACAGTATAACCAGGAAAAGAAGGGAGATGACCTGGCCAGGATGACACCGCCCTGAAAAGAGCTTGGGACCACCGCGATGTTTGGCCTTCGCAGTCCGGGTTTGTTCAGGTCAACCCCAACCTGGGGACAGAAAAACTTTCATCTGCGAAGGACTAGTCATACCTGTGGGTTAAACGCTGATCAGGAAGGAAGATCGAGATAGCGTCAACACCTACAACTTGAAGGTGTTATAAGTGCAGACACAACCGGATTCCCCCCCTCCTGTATGATCTAGCAGATGGTTGGTGGGTCGCACCATCTCCTCAGGAACCGCTCTTCTCCCTGTAAGTACCTTTCCTGCTCCAGGAAGCGGTGGAGGTAGGCTGAGAGACAGTTCTTAACGCGGAGATAGATGCGATCCTCCTCGTTAAGAAGGTGTTTTTTCCTGATTTTCCAAATGTGATGTTTAATCACATTTATTAGGAAAATCAGGTATTTCTTGTTTTTGGTTATTGGGGGAGGAAACTGTAGCAAGACTACTTCGGCGAAAGTGAGCGCTGGGATCGCAAGCACCTCAGCCAGTCTGTGTCAAACACGCTTTACTGGCGGGCAGTGAAAAAAGAAATGCCCTATGGTTTCTACCGCGCTGCGGACGTCGCAGAATGGGATGCACGGTCGCGAACTTTAGGCTGGTTTTACCAGTTTCACCGGAAGTCTGCATTAGGCGATTCTTAGGCGATTCCCGTTGACTTGGCATCTTAGGATGTCAAGTCAACGGGACTTGACAACCATGTCAAGTCCCGTTGACATAGTTGTCCCCAGCTGTTTTTTATGTTGGTGAACAGCACCTCTTCGTTTGTGCTCAGATCGGGCTTTTCCCAGTCAAAATTGTCAAAAATTTTCCAGTACAGCTTGTTTGGGCTGAGCTGAAGCACTCGAATTCCATCCGTTGCCATTTTTTTGAAAAGTTTGCATATTGTGTAGTATCACTCTGGCACCGTTTCCGCACATGGTCCGCCGTGGCCAGTGGTCTCGAAATAGGGTAGGAAAAATCCTAAGAAGTATTTAATCAGATTGCCGGAAGGGTGATTTGATGCCAGTGCTTTCCGTATGGTCTGAGCAGTGTTGGTTAGCTGGCAGTATTTGAGGATTGGCAGGGCGAATCCCCTTTGTGTGTGTGGGAAGATGGAAGAAAGGCCCTGCGCACCTCGTGTTTCCTGTTGTTCCAGAAAAAATTAGCGATATGTTTGTGAATCGCGTTGTCTTTTGTGTTTGTGAGGTTGATGGTGTGCAGTAACATCGGTTTTAGGACTGTTTTGATAACTGTTGCTCCACCTTCGAATGATAGGTAGTTGGGATTAAAGGGTATGAGTTTTTCGCGACATATTTCTATTAAGTTTTGTGTTTGCAACACTGGAGTTGCTAGGAAGGGAATTCCTAGTATTGTGAATGGGCCGGTTGTGGGTTTCTGACCATACGGAAGACTGGCAGTGTCGAATTTCCCATAAAGTTTGATTCTTGTTTTTTCTGGGTTGGTGTGAAGACCTCTGAACACGCTGAACTCTCGCAGTATGCCGACAATGTCATCGGCATTTGCGACAGTTTTGCTCTGTTTGGAGCCTAAGGGCAGTGGTATTCCTCTTATTGCGCGCGTCTCATCAATTTTTTTTAGAAGAGGCTCTAGCACTAAAGAGAAAAGAAGGGGGTTAAGGGGGGGGCTTCCTTGCCGAACACTTCTGCGTATGGGAATGGGTTCTGAACGAAACCCATTAATCGCAATGTGCGTAGTTGTTTTACCGTACATGCTTTTGATTGCTTCCCTTATGCAGGCCTCCACTCCGACTTACTCTAGGATATAGTGCAGGAAGTTGTACTTTGCACTATCGAACGCTTTATCTAAGTCTACTGATACGAGTGCAAGTGGGAGTTCCTTGTTCGTCACAAGGCGAAGAAGCGATATTTCTCGAATATGTGGTGGATGATCTTTAGATTAGTTTCAACATATTACAAGCGGAATCTCGGGATTCTGAGTAACTTGGTGATACTTCCCACCACAAATGGGACTATTTTTCTTCCCCTTATAATCAAAACCTCCGAGTAGTTTATCTCTGGTTTGTATACTTCTAACGACTACTTGAAAGCGACCTCCGCCGAAAGGAGTAAATTCGAAAATCTGGTCGGTGCCGACTGTTTGGATGAGAGCTTTAGCTAAACATCGGGGCCGCAAGTCGGCATCCACTTCTATTCCGAGTGTCCGCGTACGCAGAAGGGCCACAGCTGGCGAGGAGGTGGGTGGGATAAATAATCCTACCCCCAAATGTTTATTATTCCCCAGTTTGGGGTTTACTTGATCTGTGCTGGTCAGTTAATACCGCGAACGCCTGGTGGAGTCCGTGTTCGTTATTAACCTTGCAACACAGATACTGCGTTTATCTCTTAAGCTTGTAAGAACAGATACTACACTTTCGCTATAGCCCACAACTCTCTTTTAGATCTTAGCCAAAAGGCTTATCACAGTACAGAAATAAATAATTTGTGAGTTCAACAAATTTTCATCATCGGCCTGCAGAGTAAGATAGGCTGAGAGTCAGCAGATAGTAGTAGTAGAGGAAATAAAGATAGAGTGCATAGTGGTTGAGTAGGTTAAAGAGGACTCAGTTGACCTGTTTTAGCTGTTTATCCCCCAGGGGCGTTTCTAAAACGGTCGTTGATTTTTCTTTTTACAAAAAGGAAAAATCCTGAGAAGGAAAACATGTAAAAAAACAAATAAAAAGAGATACAGAGAAAAGCAAAAATTGAAAGGTAAACTTAGAGGTGGAGGAAGGATCTGGCCCGAGTGATGCAGATCACAAGGAACGCACCGCCTCGCTGTAAGCCTTCTTCGCTCGGGTTCTCAGGTGCTCCCCTACCTGTGATAGCTGAAACCGGTGAAGCTGTGTACAGAAACCCCACAAGGTGGTTACTGTGTCTTTCTTTTGTTGTCGCCAGTTATTATTCTTTTGGCCACCTCACTTCCCTTGGCCATGTCTAGTTTGCTGAGAGCTATGAAGAACGCCGAAGCTGCCTCCTCGTCTAAATCCTGGGCTACCTCTACTTGCTCAGGAGTGATTTTGCCGATGTCATCAACGAAGATGTCACCCTATTTTGCGCTGACGATGTCAGATCCATGCTTCCCTGTGAGGAGGAGTTCAAGTTCTCCCATTTTTTTCATTGCTTCTTTGAATTTTTCTGCCACCCCTGGGATACCTCTAATGAGATGGCTTAGAGTCTCCCCTGCTTTTGCATGAGGGACTTCTGGGTGGGCGGTCTCAGATACTTTTGCTGTTTGGGGCGTTACCAACACTTCTTCCTGTGGGATTAATGGCCGTTTGGAGGTGTTGGTGTTCACCTCCATCTTTCCTTCTTCCCTATCTATATCTGTATTAGTATCTATATTAGTATTGATGGTTTCAATAACGACTGTTTCTTCTTGATTGTTTTTACTGCTTGTGGAAGTTTTTTTCCCCTTTCGGTTTTTCTTAGACGTGGAGGGATGGATTTCTGTTATATCAGCAGCAGCCTCGAAAGGAGGAGAAGCTTCCTGTGCTGTGTCATTTCCATTGCTTGGTGGAGTTGCTGGCGTGATTGCACCACCCATCCTCTCAGCATGGGTTCTGGATGGGGATGTTTCCACATTGTGGTCAATGATACAACATTTCAGGCAAGCTGAATCACATTTTTCTTGGTTGTGGCCTGCTTTGGGGCAGTTTTTACATTTCACTCTAAGACAGTCTGCCGCAAAGTGAGTGAAGGCACCACATCTAAAACATTTTTTTTTTACACCAGGGTAGGTTATCATTACTCTGGCAGATCCAATAATAATAAAGTTGGGAACGGGCGTTTTCATCTCGAGGGAGATATGGACTTCGCCCGACTTCCATTTGGGGTTTTCTGCGTCATTTAGGACTTCCACCTTGTGTACAACGCCCCATTTCCCGAATATTTCGGGATTATCTTTACATCCGTTTCAATATATTCTAAAGGGAATCTGGGGATTCTAAGTAGTTTGGTAATGCTCTCTACCAAAAATGGAACTATTGTTTTTCCATTACACTCGAATCCTGCAAGTAGTTTGTCTCTTGTTTGCTCACTCCTTACTACTACTTGGAAGCGGCCACCACCAAATGGAGTAAAACCAAAAATCTGCTCAGCACCGACGCTTTCGATGAGGGCTTTGGCCAAACATCGAGGTCGCAGGTCGGCTTCAACTTCGATTCCAAGTGTCCGCCTACGCGGCAAGGCCATAGCTGGTGAGGGGGTGGGGGTGCCTAAGCTATTCCCACCACCGAGTGTTTTATTCATACCCCAGTCCGGGGTTTATTCTGTATCTGCTGCTGTAGTTTATTAGCAAATGCCTCTATGAGACGCTTTGTCGATAATAATTGAGCTCACAGATACTACAATTTGCACTTAGCTAAACAAATTGCTAAGGCGAAAGATTATCACGCTATATGTGTGAGGGGAAACCTAATAATAATAATATATATATGTATATATATATATAAATATATTATTTTTTATAATATATATATATATATATATAATAATATATATTTATATATATATATATATATATAAATTTAAATATATATTATATGTAAATTTATATATATACTATACATAAATATATATACATAAATATATATATATATTATTTTGTATATTATATATTATTATATTATATATATATATATATATAATATTATATAATATAATATATATATTATATATAATATATATATATATCATATATATATATATATTATATATATATATTATATGATTTATGTGAGTTCATATATATAATTCAAGCTCTTACAAGCTTTAAATTATTATTCTAATTAATAATAATTTGTGATCTAATAATAATTTTGTGAGTTCAAAGTATCTCATCATTGGCCTGTGGAGTAAGATAGCCTGAGGTTCAGCAGATAGTAGGAGAGGAAAATAAAGATAGAATGCATAGTAGTAGAGTAGATTAAAGAGGCCTCAGCTGACCTGTTTTAGCTGTTGACCCCTCCAGGGGTGCTTCTAAAACGGTCGTTGATTTTTCACTTTTAAAAGGAAAAATCCTGAAAAGGAAAAAAAAGGAGAGACTAAGCAAATTTAACAAGTGTAAATAAATCTAAAGACTATGTGGAAGACAATTCTATAGAGGAATGAGTTTGCCGAGCAAACCCAGAACAGTATAACCAGGAAAAGAAGGGAGATGACCTGGCCCAGAAGACCCCGCCATGAAAAGGGCTTGGGACCACCTCGATGTTGGCCTTTGCAGTCCGGGTTTGTTCAGGTCAACCCCAACCTCGGGACAGAAAAACTTTCAACTGCGAAAGGACTAGACATACCTGTGGGGTAAACGCTGATCAGGAAGGAAGAACGAGATAGCGTCAACACCTACAACTTGAAGGTGTTATAAGTGCAGACACAACCGGATTCCCCCTGTATGATCTGGCAGATGGTTGGTGGATCGCACCATCTCCTCAGGAACCGCTCTTCTCCCCGTAAGTACCTTTCCTGCTCCAGGAAGCGGCGGAGGTAGGCTGAGAGACAGTTCCTAACATGGAGATAGATGCGATCCCCTCGTTTAGAAGGCGTTTTTTCCTGATTTTCCAAATGGGATCTGGGATCGCAAGCACCTCAGCCAGTCTGTGCCAAACACGCTGTGCTGGCGGGCAGTGAAAGAAGAGGTGCCCTACGGTTTCTATCGCACCGCAGACGTCGCAGAAGGGGTTGCATGGTCCGGGTTGTAGGCTGATTTTACCAGTTTCATCGGGAGTCTGCCGTACGCGATTCTCCAGGCTAAGTCCCTGTGAAATGGTTACACCCAGCTGTTTTTGATGTTGGTGAACAGCACCTCTTCGTTTGTGCGCAGATCGGGTTTTTCCCAGTCAAAGCTGTCAAAAATTTTCCAGTACAGCTGGTTTGGGCTGAGCTGAAGCACTCGAACTCCATCCGTTGCCAATTTTTTAAAAAGTTTACATATTGTGTAGTACCACTCAGGCACCGTCTCCGTAAATGGTACTGCGTGGCCAGTGATCCCAAAGTAGGGTAGGAAAAATCCTAAGAAGTATTTAATCAGATTGCCGGAAGGGTGATTTGATGCCAGTGCTTTCCGTATGGTCTGAGCAGTGTTGGTTAGGTGGCAGTATTTGAGGATTGGCAGGGCGAATCCCCCTTGTGTAGGGGGAAGATGGAGAAAGGCCCTATGCACCTCGTGTTTCCTGTTGTTCCAGAAAAAATTAGTGATATGTTTGTGAATAGCGTTGTCTTGTGTGTCTCTGATGTTTGTGAGGTTAATGGTGTGCAGTAACATCAGTTTTAGGACTGTTTTGATAACTGTTGCTCTACCTTCAAATGATGGGTAGTTAGGGTTAAAGAGTTTGAGTTTTTCGCATCACATTTCTATTAAGTGTTGTGTTTGCAACACTGGGGTCGCTAGGAAGGAATTCCTAGTATTGTTAATAGGCCGGTTGTGGGTTTCAGACCATACGTTTGTGGGTTTCAGACCATACGGAAGATTGGCAGGGTCGAATTTCCCATAAATTTTTATTCTTGTTTTTTCTGGGTTGGTGTGGAGACCACTGAGCACGCTGAACTCTCGCAGTATGCCGAAGAAGGTGTAAATCGATTCGGGATCCCTAAGGGTTCCGACGATATCATCGGCATATGCGACAGTTTTGCTCTGTTTGGAGCCTAAGGGTAGCGGTACTCCTCTTACTGCGCGCGACTCATCAATTTTTTTTAGAAGAGGCTCTAGTACTAAAGAGAAATGAAGGAGCTAAGGGGGCATCCTTGCCGAACCCCTCTGCGTATAGGAATTGGTTCTGAAAGAAACCCATTAATCGCAATGTGCATTGTTGTTTTACCGAACATGCTTTTGATTGCTTCCCTTACGCAGGCCGCCACTCCGACGTGCTCTAGGATATAGTGCAGGAAGTTGTGGTTTGCACTATCGAACGCTTTATCTAAGTCTACTGATACGAGTGCAAGTGGGAGTTCCTTGTTCGTCACAAAGCGAAGAAGGTCTCTTATCAGGAAGAGGTTGAACGCCATCGATCTTCCCGGAACTCCGTATACTTGAGTGCTGGTTAGCACATTCCCAATGCCCAACTTCAGACGGTTACAAATCACTCTTGCGAATAATTTGTAGTCTGTGTTAGTCAAGGAAATGGGCCTCCAGCTACCCATGCTATTCAGGTCTCTCCCATTCTTGGGGATGAAAATTGTGTACCCGCTAACGAAGTCAGCAGGCACGTCACCAGTGAATAGGAAGCTGTTGAATAGTGAGACTAGGATAGGCAAGATGAAGTTCCAGGCTGAGCGATAGAGTTCAACGCCTAGTCCATCCAGGTCAGGGATTTTCTGTAGCTTAAGCTGTTTGTAGGCTCGAGTAACCTCTTCCGAAGTGATTGGTCACTTTTGAAGAGTTCTGGGGTGTTCAGGCATGTTGTCAATGTTCCACACTCCAAAGTCACCTGTCTCCTCAGCTTCGTCGGAATAGGTTCTCGTGTAATGCTGGGAAAATTGCCGCAGGATGTCTCCCGTGGTTGTGAGTGTTTGCCCGTTAGCATGATTTTGCCGAACCGCTTTCTCCTCTTGTGCTGCTATGCGCTGCCGGTTATAAAAAGGGGCAGAAGGTGTTTCCGCCTGCGGGAGAAACAGTCTGGTGCGAAAATCGAGCTCGGCGACTTTTTTCCGTCGAAGTGCCTCGAGTTCGATTTCCACGACTTTAATAAGCGAATCGCTAGGAATACCGTTTCTCTGATTAGCCCGGTACCATCCTAGCTCTCGATACAGCGCTCTCATTTTTTTTTTTTTTTCTTTGCGCGTGAACTCTTACTCTGGAGATGTTTTGGAAGAGCTCTTTTGCCTCGGTTTTGAAATGGGCCCACGCGTCCCAGTCCCAGTTGGCCCTTTTCCTTCCTTCGCATAGCAGCTGCAAATCCTTGCTATAAATTTTGGGGAAGCTTGGAGGCATTTTCCAGGGTCCTCTCGATGTTTCTACGACCTCGGGTAGTTCGATGTTCATCAGAACCATTTCATGGTCTGTTATCGAGCTACCAACCGCTATATGCCTGACCGAGATAACTCGTGGCCCTAGGTTCTTGGAGATATAAAGGCGGTCTAGTCGCGTTGCGACTCCTCCTCTCGCCCATGTGGAACCCACTGTGTCTGGATTATGTTCCCTCCAGATGTCGATGAGGTCGACATTATCACAGCAGAGTTGCAGTTCCCTAGAGCCACCGGTACCGGAGTTGATGTTGCTACAAACTTTGTCAAATCTTACGTCAGCGATGCAGTTCCAGTCCCTCCCGGCAATGATATACTGAGCCCCGTGTAAATAGGGTTCTAGGGACATGAAGAACCTGCTTCGCTGGTGGGTGTTGTTGGGGGCATATACATTAAGGAAGTGGATGACTCTACCTCCAAACTTCCAGTCTATAGAGACTAGACGTCCTGCAGCATCTTTCTGTACATTGAAAAACCCACCTAGAATAGGCTGACGAACAAGGATTCCCACCCCCCTCGCACAGCGCTCTCCGAAACACCAGAAGCTCTGAACGGGGAAGCTTCTGGAGAAGTTTTCTATGTCCCACTACTGATAAAAGTGCGTCTCCTGAAGAAAGAGTACATGAGCCTCATGCAGTAAGAGTAGGCTCCAAACAGCGCGTTGTACGGAGACGAAGCGCAGACCGTTAATGTTGAGAGTGGCGACGCGAAATTTGTTATTCATGTTAATAGTTGAGTTTTAGAAGGTACGGTTGAGGTTTTGTACCTCCCCGTTTGCTATTTCAATTACTGCTTGGTGTAGTGATGTTATGTCACTTTCATGTAAGCCTAGATTACTGGCTACGATGGTGTTCCTGAAGGAGTCCTGTTGTTCGCTAAGAATGTCAGGCACGGCGAAGTTTCCACATTCCAGATTAACACAGGGTTTGGATGCACCCTCCCGGTAATGGGTAAAGAAACGTGGCTCGCCGCCCCTTTCTATAGCGGTGACAATCCTTTCATGACCTACTTGGTCTGTTTGAACGAGTTGGAGAATGGCAGCTCCCCCATTTATTATTGTGGGAAATGGAACGGGGGTTTGTTCCTGTGTCAGTTGTGGGGGGGGGGGGGGGATTGGATTTCCATCAATGGGCCGTCTTTTGCATGTAGCCTGCTTCTCTTCCGCATGCTCCCTCTGGCGTTTGACAGTAGAGGTTTCCATTTCCTCTATCTGTGTGTCTTCGGCTGCGTCTCTGTTTGTTGGGGGGGGGGGTTCTTGTTTACTGCTTTTCTTTGGCTTTTGGGCTTGTTTCTTGGCACCAGTATGGTCTGTTTGAAATTCTCCTGTTCTCTCCCTTTAGATTTGGACCCTGTTGTGGGTAGAGGAGGAAAGGCGGAGGTGCATTCTATGAGTGTTTCCGTATTGTCTGCGATGGGGGGAGGGGTGAGGAGCGGTTGTATCGAACCCCCCGCACGTTCTGCTAATGATCTCTGAGTACAGGTGTTGAACCTGTGGTCTGCCTGGTGGCATTTTTTGCAAGGGTTATTGCATTGTTGTAGGGAATGCCCAGAATCACAGCAATTACTACATTTTGCCTTACCGCATTCTGCTCCCAGGTGCTCATAGGAACCACACCTAAAACATTGCCTCCTCACACCTGGGTAATTAACCATAACTCTAGCTGAGCCAATAGTGACAAAGTTCGGAACGGCGTCTTCATCTCTATTGTGAAGGCGACGTCTCCTGATTTCCATTCCGGTTTGTCGGGATCGGTTCCCAGTTTTATGTTCTTGACCGTTCCCCATTTAGAGAACACCTTGTGAATGACATCATCACTTTTTTCGATGTATTCAAGGGGGATTCTGCTAACCTTCACTGTTCTCCACAGGTTTCCCACTAAGAAGGGGTTGATTTCAATCTCCCCACATTTGAAACCTTCCAGGAGTTTGTCCCTTGTTTCGTTGTTTTTGACGATTACCTGGTACTTTCCGGGCCCGTACGGGGTAAATCCATAGATGTTTGAGGAGCCTACTGCCTCGCATAGTGCTTGACAGATATACCTCTTATGCAGAGTGGGTTCGGTATCGAACCTAAGCGTTCTAACCCTAGGAAGTAGATATGTCATAGCTAGTCCTAGGAATAAGTCAAAGGATGAAAAAGCGTAGGGTACTGTGACCGTGGTGGAATAGTAGGACCTCTTCCCGTAGGAAGAGGTCCTACCAGCAAAAAAAAAAAAAAAAAAAAAAAAAAAAAAAAAAATAGACTAAAAGCCTACTAGCAAAGGGACATAGAGTCGCCAAATGTTCCCCTTTATAGTTCGCCCACCGTTTGCAGGTCCCTGCTTCGCGTCTTTCCAAGAATAGTCGATTCTTGCTGAAGGGGAGAAAGAAATGAAGGATGTACGAATTGGTCGCCAACATGCGAAATCACGTGCTTTATAGGTAAAATTTTCCAACTGTTATACAAGCAACATACTTAACTACAATAATCATAAAAGAGAAGTTAATTTTCCGACCGGTAATAATAAACAACTCATCCCACTATACGGACTGATTACCCTATTATCGGAATGGATTCTCCTTTTTCTGAGATGCGCAGAAGTGTCGAGGGACCTCAAATCGGTGGGCGAACTATAGCAGAAATCTCCGACTGGGCAAGCTAGAGGCGGACTTACTAAAGGCACGAAGCAATAAAGGAAAAAAAGATCTTACCAACCATGACTTGGAAACATCAGCTTTCATCTACGGGCGCGTCGACTGAATTCACACTGGACGGAACCGCTAACCACACTACAGAAATCTGATCAATGGCCACATGAGACGGCTAACAATCTAAATGATATAACCGCTACGTTTGACAATTGACAATTGACATTTATGTCTTTAGGGGTGAAGCAAGATGCTTTTCATATTCCCCGCTATCTGTTGTGGTTGCAGTGAAGGTAAAATTTATGAGCAGAATGCTCGCCCTGATTGGGCATGGAGATTATGCATCACTAAAGGAGGCCAATATAGCTTTTGGTCTTCTGTATTTGAATATGTCCGTTGGATCGTATGCTGCAGCTTGTTGAACCAAATCGTTGGGATGTGTGGACGTCTTTAGGAAAAACTTGGTGGCTAAGGATCGTAGAAAAGAGAAGATATAGGGAATATTTATGTCTCTGTGGAGTTGAGTGTTTCTAACATACCACGGGGCATTCAAAATCATTCTCAGGCACTTGTTCTGCACTCGCTGTATTTTGATGATGTTAGCATTAGAGGTGTGGCTCCAGGCCGGAGAGCTATACCAGTTGACGAATCGTCAACTGGTATAGCTGCAATTTGATTCTGTTGCTGAGCTTGCTATTTCTATTAATTAGCGGATAGATCTGTGCTATGGCTTTAGATGCCTTTGTGCATGCAGACTTGGTGTGTTGATTGAAAGATAGCTTTTTGTCGAGAATTACACCCAGGTAATTTGTTTCTGACTGCCAGGGAATTTTAATATTGAATAGTAACAAATCTCCTACAGGAGACATTGGCCTTTTTGAGAAAAGAACGGCTGAGCTTTTCTGGGGGTTTACTTCCAATCTCCATTTAGAGAACCAACCCTCCAGCTTTAGAATATTTTCTTGAAGCTTTCTGGTAATGAAAAGGGGTCTGAGAGATCTGGTTAGTATTGCCGTATCGTCTGCATATAGGGCCAAAATGGAAGTCATCGGATTGTGTGGGATTTCTGACATGTATACAGAGAACAGCAATGGAGCCAGTAGAGATCCCTGCGGCACTCCAGCAAAGATGTGGCGCTGGAGGATGTAATACCGTTGATTTTTACTTGCATTGATCTATTTTGAAGATATGAATGGATTAAATGAACCATTTTAGGTGAGATGCCGGCTGAGATAAGCTTGTGCAGGAGTCCAAAATGCCAGATTTTGTCAAATGCTTTGGATAAGTCTAGGAAAACAGCGCCTGTGCACTGGCGCCAGTTGTAGCTGGTTGTGATGTATTCAACAATTCTGTGGATTTGCTGGGTAGTACTATGGTGTTGCCTAAAACCAAACTGTTCTTTTGGAAGGATGTTTAGGTCATTTATTGAGGTTTGAAGTCGTGAGAGGATGACCTTCTCTGCAACCTTACCCAGATTTGAGATGAGACTGATTGGACGATAATTTTGGGGTAGGTGTGAGTCTTTGCCTGGCTTATGTATGGGAATTACGTCAGCCAGTTTCCAGGTGGAAGGAAAATAGTGAAATCTTAAAATTGCATTTATTATACTGGTCAGGTACACTACTGCCCTCCGGGACAGAAGTTTAATCACACGATTAGTAATGCCGTCTGGTCCAGGAGCTTTTTTGTTCTTTAAATTTTTAATAATGTCATATATCTCAGCAGGTGATGTTGATGCAATATGGTCAGTGTTGGTGATAGGAAGTTTGAGTGAGTGTCTGACCTTGCTGTGAATCTTATGTATGTGGTCAAAGTCAAGGTTTCCATACGAAGGCCTGCATTGCTCTTCCAAGCTGTGCGCTATAACCTCTGCTTTGTCCACATCTGTGTGAGCAAGGCCCTGATCAGTTAATATTGGGGGAAGGGATCTGCCTTTGTTTTTGGTATTTTTCAGTAGTCCCCAGATGGAGTGATCACTAGGTGAAATGGAGGATAACTTTTCATCCCATACATAGTCTCTGTGAGCTTTCAGTGCATCTCTTACTGCCCCATTTAGTCTGTTTAGATTTCTTTTGTCTTGTGGTGCACACGTGTTACGGAATCTCTTTCGAGCTCTGTTTTTATCTCTGATTAAGTTCATGATGTCTTCAGGCAAACGATCTGGCTTGCGGGCAGATTTGTAGGAGGAAGCTGCCTTTATAGCAGAATTAATTTGTTGTGTGAGATTTGTAACTGCAGTTTCTACTTCTTCTTTTGTGCGTATGTGAGGAACAGGTCCAATATAATCCTTGAGTGCTGCTGACAGTCTTTCCCATACAATGTAGGAGTGAGAAGGAGGACACAGGAATTCCTGATTTCCCAGCTGCAGCAGTATTGGATTGTGATCGGATGATAGTTCATCCATAGATATGATACTGTACTGAAGTTTAATATCCTGCAGGATAGCTATATCCAGGATATCAGCAGTGCCGAACGTACTGAGATGAGTTGGTTCGGTGGGGCCTGCCACAACAGCGTTGCTTGATCCTAAGTAATTGAAAAGGATGCAACCATTCTTGTTTGTGGTTGAACAATTCCAGGCAGGGTGCTTGGAATTCAGATCCCCGGCAATAATGGTGGGCACTCTGATGCCTAAGATGGCATTTAGATCAGAGTGAAGTAGAGATTTTTGGGGAGGGTTGTAAGCTGAGTAGATTTTCAGTTTGCCAGTGGAGCTGGTGACTACTTCCACTCCTGTGATCTCAAGGTTAGTGGTTGAAGGAATGCTCACAGAGTGGTGCTTAATGTAGTTTTTAATGAAGATGGCAGTGCCACCACCTCTGTAGAGTAGTCTGTCATTTCTGTATAGGTGATAGCCCCTTATTGTAGGGTTGTCTGAGGGTCTTAGATGAGTTTCGCTGATTAGAATAACATCTGGCTGATACCTAGATGTGAAGGCACGGAGTTCCAGGATTTTGTTTTTGAGGCCATTTGCGTTCCAAGCAACTATTTGAAGAGATGCTGGAATGAGTTTGTTACTATTCATTTATGAGAGCTGTGAGGATGACCTGTGTTTCACGAAGAAATCTTTTAGTGGAGGTTTCAGTAGGGTTTGATAGGCTAAAATTTTGTAGCATGTTTGCTAGTGAGGCCGTGATAATAGCTGTTAGGTTTTTAGGTGCTCTTGGTTGATTTTGTTCTGGAATTGGCCTAGTTGTACGGGTCACATCGGCATAACTTCTTGTTTGCTTTTGGTTGGAGGTCTCCGACTGTGGTCGCTGAGTCTCCGGTTTTGATGTCTGGGCCGCTGGTGTTCTTGTACTGTAGGAGGAGGGCTGATTGATTGCCTCCATCCGTCTGTTCTTTGGGTGTTGAGTACATCCTTTGTAGTTCGCCGGATGAGGGCCACTGTAGTTCGCACATTTGGCCGAGGTGGTCCTTGGCTTAGTGCAGGTATTGGTTGGGTGGCTGTCTCCACATTTTAAACATCTATATTCTGCTCGGCATAGATTCTGGGCATGGCCAAACTTTTGGCACCTGTGGCACTGCCCAGAAGATGATCTTTTACGGAGTGGTTCCGGTGTGACGATGAGACCACAGACTGTTTTTAAGTTGTAGATATCCTTATATATTTTGTGAATCTCAACAAGGACTAATGGCATGGGAGTTTTGTCTGCTTTGTACATTCTGCTCACTTTGACTGGTGGCAGATCCTGAGAATTTAGGTCAGCAGCGATTTCTGTTGTGTCAGTGTCTTCACAGACACCACGAAGGACTACTTTTAAATTTTTTTCTGAACTGAGCGCAAAGGTATGATACTGGATGCCTCTGTTGTCCAGTTCCTTGGTCAACCTTCTGTAGTCTGTCACTGTTGCTGGCTGAATCTTTATGCCTTCATCCATGTTTTTGGCCTTAATGAAGCCAATATGCAGATTGGACATTGTGGATCGTAAAGCTGCCCACTTTTGTTTTTCTCTAAGGATGACCGGAGGCACCTTTTCTTTGGGAGAATTAGCGGCGTCCGAACCCTGAGAATCCTGTTCCATTACAGTATTGTCATTGTGCGGTTCTTCTGTTGTTCTTCGCTTTTTGCGAGCACGCACTTCTACAAAGTCTGAAGGTGTAGAAGGCATCTACTCTAAATGATCTTCAGCGACGACTTTGTGAGCACGCACTTCTGCAAAGTCTGAAGGAGTAGAAGGCATCGACTCTAAATGATCTTCAGCGACAGCGTCTGAGACACATTCGGGGGGTAACGTGTCATACAGTTTAACCTTTCCCGGCCAATTATCACTCAGTAGCTTTCCCAGTCTGAGGAATTCCCTGTAGACTTCTTCGAATTGGGTCTCATTTAGAAGTTTTGTCATTTCAAGAAATAAAAATGTGTTGAGACACAGATGGAGAAAGAGTAGAGGTCCCTCAGGTGCCCCGAGCAGGCAAAGACAATCCTGTGGACTTTTGAGGGTCCACTAGCAGATCCCGTAGACACTCTTAGGTGTCTACCAGCAATAAAATGTTACTCTATTATATACTGTATATCCCGTAGATCAAATCGATCTACCAGCAACGGTAGCAAATATTTCACCTTAAAAAACCTCAGAAAATGAAGAACACTTACTTCTGTATATATCATTTATCATTCAAAACTATCGCCACTAATTAACAACACAATGACTCAGCTGACTCTTTAATTTTATCATCAATAATACACTACACAAAACACTAACACACGAGCCGCCATTTTTTTTTCGAATTCCCGCTACGTTTTTCTTGCAATTTATTTATATGTATGAAATAAACACGATTTTTGTATTGGTGTCGTAAAATATCTGAGAAAATAATAAACCTTTTGAAATGTTATAAAAATTTTTCAAGAATTATTAAATAACATTGAACTTACAATACGATTATATAGTATATTGCAAAATGTTTACATTTTCATATTATTATACTACGGTTTATTAATCGTGGCCATTACTATTCGGTACCTAAACGTCCACACAATACTACCTCGATTAGATGGATGCATGTATATTATGCATGTGCAGTGTATATTAGCGTTATTCACTCAGGAGGTCGCGGTGGTAATTTTTTAGCGGAGAACGCGGTATATCTGAGAGAAAACATTCATCATTAGTGTGTGCTAAAATACAAAAAAAAAAAAGGAAAAAAAAGAAAAGAAAAAACACTGCAAAGATAATACACGATGGTACAAATTAAGTGAACATTGAATCCAACATTATTTCATACCCGAATATAGAAACTAAAAGTGTTTCGTGCCGAATATATACATAGAAACTAAACGTTTCTGCGGATACAGGCATAAGTAGTGCAACTTATCGACAACTGGTAGTAAATCTGGGGCAAGACAGACAACTTTCTTTAGTAATGCGCGACCTCCCGAGTATTGCCCGCGCTTCGGGGCTAAAAGAGAGATACTTGCTATAACGAAAGTGTATTATCTTACAAGCTTAACAGGCTAAGAGCAAAACGTAGTATCTGTGTTGCAAAGTTAACATCGGACACCATCAGGCGTTCGCGATATTAACTGACCAGCACAGATAGAACAGATAGAATAAACCCTGGACTGGGGCAATAACAAACACTTGGTGGTAGGAATAGTTAGGCCTCCCCCTCGCCAGCTATGGCCAATATTTTGCCGCGCACGCGGACTCTCGGCATCGAGACCGATGCCGATCTAAGACCCCGACTTTTGGCTAAAGCCCTCATTGACAGCGTTGGTGCGGACCAGATTTTTGGATTCACTCCCTCTGGTAATGGCAGATACCAAGTCGTAGTAAGGAGCGCCGAGATTAGAGACAAATTACTCGAAGGCTTTCAATTTCAATGTAATGGAAAGGAAATTGTTCCATTTATTGCGGAGAGCATTATCAAAATGCTTAAAATCCCCAGATTCCCCTTGGAGTATATACAAAGTGATGAAAAAGTCATCTACAAAATGTTCGGAAAATGGGGTGTGGTACGCAACATACAAGTCCTAAACGACGCAGACAACCCTAAATGGAAGTCGGGCTAAGTACACATCTCGCTCGAGATGAAAACAGCGGTTCCAAACTTCGTCGTCATCGGATCCTCCAGGGTAATACTAAATAACCCTGGCGTAAAGAGGCAATGCTTCAGGAGTGGTGCCTTCACTCACCTTGGGGCGGACTACCCTCCAGTGAAGTGTAAGAACTGCCTCAAAGCAGGCCACAACCAAGATAAGTGTGAGGCAGCCAGGCTGAAATGTGGGGTCATTGACCACAAAGTGGACACATGCCCATTCAGAACCCTTGCTGAGAGGATGGGTGGTGCAATCACGCCAGAAACTCCACCAAGAAATGGAAATGACACAGCATAGGAAGTTTCTCCTCCTATCGAGGCTGATCCTAATACAACAGAAATACATACCTCCATCTAAGAAAAACCATAAGGGGAAAAAAAAAACTTCCACAAGTAGTAAAATCCAACAAGAAGAAACAATTGTTATTGAAACCATCAATACTAATATAGATATAGATAAGGAAGAAGGAATGATGGAGGTGAACACCAACCCCTCCAAACGGCCATTAAGCCTACAGGAAGAAGAGTTGGTAATGCCCAAAACAGCAAAAGTATTGGAGACCGCCCACCCAGAAGTCCTTCACGCAAAAGCAGGAGAGAGAGATCTAAGACATCTCATTATAGGTATTCCAGGGGTCGCAGAAAAATTCAAAGAAACGATGGAAAGAATAGGAGAACCTGAACTCCTCCTCACAGTGGAACATGGATCTGACATCGTCAGCGCAAAATGGAGTGACATCTTCGTTGATGCCATCAGCAAAATCACCCCTGAGCAAGTAGAGGTAGCCCAGGATTTAGACGAGGAGGCAGCTTCGGCGTTCTTCATAGCTCTCTGCAAACTAGACATGGCCAAGGGAAGTGAGTTGGCCAAAAGAATAATAACAGCCCACAACAAAAGATAGACACAGTAGCCACCTTGGGGGTTTTTGTGTACACAGCTTCACTGGTTTCAGCTATCACAGGTGGGGGAGGACCTGAGAACCCGAGCGGCGAAGGCTTACAGCGAGGCGGTGCAGTTCCTTGTGAGCTGCATCACTCCGGCCAGATCCTTCCCCCACCTCTAAGTTTACTTTTCAATTTTTAATTTTCTCTGTATCCTTTTTTGTTTGTGTTTTCACATGATTTCCTTTTTTAGGATTTTTCCTTTTTTTTTAAAGTGAAAAATCAACGACCGTTTTAGAATCGCCCCTGGGTGGAAAACAGCTAAAACAGGTCAACTGAGGCCTCTTTAACCTACTCTACCACTATGCACTCTATCTTATTTTCCTCTCCTGCTATCTACTGACTGTTAGCCTGTCTTACTCTACAGGCCGATGATGAAGATTTGTTGAACTCACAAATTATTATTCATAAACGTAACGAACATCTCCTAGAGGACATGTGTGATAAATATTGAATCCAACATTATTTCATTGCCGAATATAGAAACTACAAGAGTTCCGTGCTGTATACATAGATATATAGAAACTAGAAGTTTCGGCAGATACAAGCATAAGCAGTGCCATACTGGGCAACTCGTACTAAAGTTGGAGCAAGCTGAAGACCACTTATTAAAATAAAAAAGAAATCAGCTAACGCCTATGTTTGTCCCGTATAGGGAGTAGGCGGGACCGTTTACACCAATCTAACTTTTGGAGACCTGAGTGGGCAGTTCAATCTCCACTGGTAGCCAGAGAGATAGATGGTCCAAGGCTATCACTGATTCATCGGTACGCAGTGCAGGTGGCGGCAAGCTAGTGCCGCCATCTCTTGGTCTCTAACCCTAACACAATATTTTTAATGCCTGAAAATAGTGTGGGTTCTAAGGTCGATTTTCTTGACTTTAAGGGACGAAAAACCCAAATTTCCGGGAGAAAAAACCCGCTAGCCCGTTCCAGAGATCGACTAACTCGGAAACCGGCCGAAAAAAGGCTTAGAAAAAGTTCCTCTAGTCGGCGACTAGATTTGAACCACCAAATCCTTTCTTCGTGCAGTCAAGCGCCGTAGAGTGCAAACGCCACTTCTGCTGAGCTACACAGGCTCTTTTTTTTTAAAAAAAATCAGCTAACACCTATGTTGTTCCCGTATAGGGAGTAGGCGGGGCCGTTTACCCT
The DNA here is from genome assembly GCF_054136105.1 of Typopeltis vanoorti. Taxonomy (NCBI): domain Eukaryota; kingdom Metazoa; phylum Arthropoda; class Arachnida; order Uropygi; family Thelyphonidae; genus Typopeltis; species Typopeltis vanoorti. The sequence continues at coordinate 31,441,785 of NC_143564.1, read as the reverse complement.
TTCTAACTTTTGGAGGCTGAGTGGGTAGTTCAATCTCCACTGGTAGCCAATCAGAGAGATATATGGCCCAAGTCTATTACTGATTCATCGGTATGCAGTGAAGGCGACCACTTATTATTATTATGTGACCCCTCCAGGGAGACCAAAGACTTATCGAGGGATAATGTGCCAACGCCATCGACGACTGGGCCCTTCTAACAACTAACCGCGCTCAAACCTGCTTAACTTTTTGCGAGCCATTAGTTACAGAGGCACTACCAATCGACTAACCTTTGCTGGCAAAGGTTGGTCACTTTCCTTAGTATTTTCAATAAATGTAAAGCACATCTCCTAGAGGATATGTGTGATAGGAATATGTATGATAATTATTGAATCCAACATTATTTCTATACTTTCGTGCCGAAAATATAGAAAATAAAAGTTTCGGCGGACGCAAGCATAAGTAGTGCCATACTGGGCAACTCTTAGTAAAGGTGGGCAAGTTCCAGAGCACTGGTGTCGTATTTTCCATAAAGGTAAAGCGCATCTCCTAGATCAGTGTTCTCCAAACTTTTCGCCGTGAGGGCCACATTGAGTACTTCAGCATTGTTCAGCGGGCCGTAGTAATTAAAAAAAACTCTAGAACTAGATTTATGAGTTTAATTCAGTGCGGATAGAAACTGATTACAGAGTATGTGAGATTAAATTATCGTATATTAATGACAACGAACACCTTCAGCAAATTTTTGCTAGTCGTTAGTTTTTCAACCGAATATACACCGACAATTTACACGTAACTTTTTTTTTTTTAAATTTCGTATAACTTCGAGTTTTTTTTGTCAATGAATACAGATCGGATAATTTTGTTTTTATTTCGTTTTTTGCTCGTTAGTTCATTTTAACCGTGTTTTTGCCGACTTTTTTAAGTGTTCTTATTTCTTGCAACGTAATTTTTTTTGTTGATAAAAAGGTTTATTCCGATATAACTTTTTATTTCATTTTGAATTCTTTTTCTTCGTTAGTCCATTTTAAGTCATCTTTTACAGTCAGAAAGACCGTAACTTGGATTACGGTTACTTTTTGCTATTCGGGAATATATTTTGAACACAATTTTAATTAATGCATTTGAAATCTATCCCTTTTTTTTTTTTTTTCTTCTGATTCTTATTGAAAAATTGGTCCAATTGTCGGGCCGGATAAAATCATATCGCGGGCCGTAGTTTGGAGACCCCTGTCCTAGAGGATATGTATGATAGAAATAAGTCTTTCGCTCTCTATTACATGATGGTTTATATATTTTCAGTTACAATCTAGAAATTATTGAACAAAGAATAATTAATAAAAAAAAACTAAACGTACTAGACTGACAGGAGGTCGCGGTAACTCTGAGATACAATTTACTGTCAAACATCATAATCCTTTACATAACATGTTTTAAACCAAACTGACAGCAAAAAATAAAGTGCGGAATATCACTCGTAACATATGAATGCACAGCTACTCATGACCTCCAAGCTATACACTGAATTGTGTAAGAATATTTATATTAAACATTTTGCATGTATCTGTCAGATCAGCTGCGACCTCCCGAGTGTTAATCTCCTCAGGATGAAAAAAAAAAAATATATATATATATATATATATATACTGTAATATGCATATAAACAGAAATCGGAAAATATTTTATTTAATACGACCTCTGTGCTTGCCATAACATAAAGAGGGATTCATTTTTATTCACAAAATAATTTTTTTCTTTGCTCTGATACTAAGCTTGTTTTTTTCAGAAGACATGGATGTCAAATTGTCCCTGTATAATTATGTACCCCCCTTCAACAGACACCATACAGTAAATGCATGAAAAACAATAACTTTATTGTATCGCTAAATGTAGTGTGGTGGAGACAATCAGTCTATCTACTATATGTAGCGACATTTACTGGAAATTCGACACAATAGGCCATTCAGCACAATAGGTTTCAGTGATATTAAAAGATAACGACAGTTTATCTGTTGTTTAGAATTACAGCCAATGCAGCTGCAGCTATGAGGCCAGTGTATTTATGTCTGTCAATTATGTGTTTTTCTGACTTGTTGTATTACAGGATGAAAAACCCAAGTTTATCCGGAAGAATAAATCCTTCCACTTCAGCCTGAAACCAACTAACTTACCTTCAATAAAAAAAAAAATTCTTTATAGAGGTTTCTCAGTTCAGGTCTTTTCAATCAAAAGATATGGTCCATAACAAGCAAACTACAGAACCGGTCAAAACACACACACACACACACACACACACACACACACACACACACACACACACACACACACACACACACACACACACACACACACACACACACACACACACACACACACACACACACACACACACACACACACACACACACACACAAAAGTCTCTATCTCTTACTAAACAGTAAACTTTAATAAGTCTTGCTTCTCTACTCTTTTTATACTTAGTTGGTAGCTATCCCAATGAAAAGCCAGCTGCCAAACTATCAACCTATTGCCCTCACTTCAAATTTTTGTTGTTGGTTAGTTATGTAACTCGAAGACAGCTTCCTCTATGTGCAAGTAGTAGACCAGGCACTCTGAACAAGATCAAGATAAGATAAGGAATCGTGACTTGATTGGTTGTTCATTTGATGACGTCATCGTGCATGACGTCATGAGTTAGTAATGTTACGAATTTCCCTAGTGGAATATGTGTGTGTGTGTGATCTCGTTGTTTGTTTTGTTCGAGTATGAAATTATGGGTGATTATTAGAGATAAGGAATCGTGTCGTGATAGGTGGGACACTTCTGACAAGATCAAGATAAGATAAGGAATCGTGACGTGGATGTGTGTTATTATAGACTTTGGATTGTTTGGAATTTCGGTGGGACCCTCGTCTGTCAGGGACATCACATGGTGTGTTGGGTCCACTTAAAGCATTGTGGGTGTTATTCAGAGATAAGAATCGTGACGTTCCGTGTTTAGAAATTTCTGGGGAACACGTCTTTCTGTGATATCCATGTTGCCTATGGAATTGTGGGCGATTTTTTAGATAAGATATCTTGGAATTTTTAGATAAGATATTTGGAATGACAGATGTGTGTCACCAAGGTGACACACATCTGTCATTGTCGTTATGTTTTGTGTTTGGTTGTCTATAGATGGGTCTACTAATTTTCCAATATATTTTGGGGTATTTCTTTCTTGTTAAGGGGGGGGACTTCTTATAGTAAAGTCTAGTGGTGGCAGTGTTTCGAGCTTTTCTGAATAATTTAATTACATGCTGATGTCACTCAAACATACACTTTTTTCCTTCTATAGATGGCGGTACTAATTTTCCAATACATTTTGGGGTATTTCTTTCTTGTTAAAGGGTGGGAATTCTATGTTTAAGTTAAAAAAAATTATTTCATTTCTTTCCAGAATGGGAACATTTTGGTACTATCTACGTTTTCTGAATATTCCAAATAGTTTTCCCTTCAAAGTTATCAGTATCATTTGGAGGTGACATCACTAAAAGATATCTGCAAATGATGAGCTCGCTCATCTCCACTAGGCTGAGCAGACATCTTCTGGAGGAGAGTGTGGAGAATAGGGGATGATGGGATTAGGGGGACGGGGTGGGTGAGCATTGGAGGGAAGACCTCTGTCAACCTCTTGACAGAGGTCTTCCCTGCACTTTCACCACCTAATGCTATTTTTTCCCCCATCCCAAAAATTTCGGACATATGAGTGAGAGAAATAGTGACATAGTCTAACATCAAAAACACTTCTTGAGGATAAAATACTTAACATAATCAGGACAAATAATATAGAACATCCTTCAAGCCACAGAGATAAGATTTTCCCTATTATGTCTCAAAGTAAGATAATCTCACATCAACATCATATCCAACAGCATGTAGAAACATGTCCGTGAATCATCTGTGCAAAAGTTTCATTTTGGAAGGAACGGTCAGGGTTAAGGATCAGGTAAACAGTATTATAAGGAAAAACAAACAAGTCAAGTGTCTTTGCAGTTATGGCAATTCGTTCATCCAGTGCAGGTATCGTATTGTGTTGTGATGTTTTGTATCCAGGAAAGTAAAGTAAAATAGTGGGTGAGCCACAAAAGTCATTGAAATTTTCTTTCTCCAGAAAAATAGCACCAGACAAAATTCTTCACATAGCTCTAAAAGGATGGAAACCGATTATTATTTTAGAAGATACATCACAATTTATTTATTGAGGACCACTTGGGAAAAGTTATGCAGGAAGTGGTCTCCTCGGCTACTTGCAAAGAAGAGTTCACTACGAAATGGACCTCAGTGAGTGTTATATTCTGAAATGACAAGATGGGGAACTAATACAGGAGCTGATGGAAGTAAAGTTTTTTCTATTAGTTGTGAAGAAGCTGAGAGATTTTCACCAAAAATGTATGACATTGATAATCATTTACTATTTTTGGAAACTGAATTACCAGCTATTCATATCAGGGGGAAAATTATCGCTAATCATTTAAATTCATCAATGGTAAAATTAGACTTTCAAGATTTTATCCAATTCGATAAAGATTCCTTATTTTGGGACATTTATGAACATTTTACAAAAACTGTGCGTATATTTGCTGACAAAAGAATACAGAATGTTTAGGGAGGCATGGTGGTATTTCCAGACTGACACAATATCAAATGTATGGAAGTGTAGTTACCATGGTAGCTGATTTAAAAACTTTTGCATGACCAGCTATTTTGATGTAATGTAACCAAGAAACAGTAAGTAACAAAAATTTTATTCGTTGAACTCTTTGGCAAAATGTTAAGAGTGTAAACTAAATATTGTGAATTTTTTACTCAGTTATTCTGATTAGAACCTGATATTTTAATCCACAACTTTATATCTTAATGCAATTCTGTTTAATTATTTTAAAAAAATCACTACTGTGCAATTAATACCAGGAACAGGGAAAAAACTGTTGAAAACTGATATCCATGTATCGATTATTTTAGAAATTGTCTAATGCTATCTACTGACATTGTTTGAGTTATCAGAAAACAATTCTTCCCATAATCGAAAATCCGAACTGTTAGAATTTGGTTGTTTTACAAAGAGATAGCAGATAATAAACCCAAAACATGACTTAAACTCTTAAAGTTTGGTATAGAAAAAATATTTGTACTCTCCAGATAACACATATACATATTTTACCTTTTCCACACAAAGTAAGATAAAAACACACCAACAGTATATCTAACAGCATGTGAAAACATGTCGTTGAGTCATCTGTGCAAAAGGTTCATTTTTGAAGGAAGTCAGGGTAGGGCATATTGTAAGGGTAAACAGTACTATAAGAAAAAACCATTGAGTTGAGTGAATTTGGACTTAAGGTAATCGTTCATCCACTGCAGCTGCTGTTTTGTGTTGTGGTGTTTTGTGTTTGGTAATGTAAAAATAACGGGTGAGCCACAAAATTCTTTGAAAGTTTCTTTGTGAAAAGTTCTAATTGTTTAGAATTTTGTAACAGAAAGTTAACATAAAATATAAGATCTAAGCTAATAACCAGTGAAATAATAATAATAATAATAATAATAATAATAATAATAATAATAATAATAATAATAATAATAATAATAATAATAATAAATAATTATTTATTTGTGGTGCCATATGAAGTAATCTAAGAAGAAGAAGAAGAATGAAGGAAAACGATTGTGAAAAATCGACAGTGGGTGAAAAATACGAATTTTCGGTTATCATTGCTATAATTGATCATCAATTTCTTTTAAATAAGACTTCAAATTTATTTCCTAAAGAAATTTGTATTTCTGATGGAATTATTGTAAGATATGCATTGAAAAAATCACCTTGTGGTTGGAAAAAATTACCTGAAAGAGTTAAAAAACAGAATTCTTGGTTAATAAAATATAACCATCAGCTGAAGTGGGAAATTGGTTCACTATCTTTGGACAAACTAAGAAATTGGATGATAGAATCAACATGGAAATATCATATATTACTTGCCAAAGGAAGAGAAAAATCAAAAACATTAACGAGTTAATAGGGAGGCCTGTTCTTGATTTAAATGAAATTGGATGCCCAAAATGTGAAACCATAATGTGTACTTTTAAATGCTTTTGGAAACATAACGAAAGATTCTGTGCTTTTAATAATTCTCAGAAGTATATGTATTGGTTTCAAAAAATAAATATGCAACCCATAATTTTACTACAGTAATAAATTCCCAACGATCACCAAATGAAATATTAACTTTCAGATGAGAGTCACATTGTCAAAAACCACATGATGGCAATTCCACAAGCATGGGAAGAACCTTTGAACAACAGTGCAAATTTAAGAATATGAAGATTAAGGAACAAAAAAATAGATTGTATTTTTCACTTTATTTATTTTCTGTATGTTAGATTCAGTAAATACAATTTGTAAATAATACTTCATTCAAATAAAATGTGCAAATTTAAATGAACAAATTGGGTGTCGTTGATGTGTTATACAAATATAAGTAAGACCATAATATTTTTTTTCTCCTTGTAAAATTTCTCTTTGAAGCAAAAGGAAATGGGTATTAAATTAATAGGAAGAATTTTAGTGGAGAAGTTTTCACCAGAAAAGTGACAATTTGTTTATTATATATGTAGATACCTCCAATAGACTAGAAAAAACAGTCGTACTTAAAGTACGACTGTTAGAATTTGGTTATTTATGAAGGGACATTAGATATTTTAACCCATCAAGTTACTAAACTCTTAAAAAGTTTGTAGTATAAATAAAAAGGCATCGTAGCATGCAGATAACAAGTGAATCAACATGCATATATATTAAAAAAACTCGCCGTTGGAAGAGAAAAATCAAAAAACATTAACGAACTTAAGAGCCAGACCCGTTCTTCATTTAAATGATACCAAATAATGAAAATAATATATGCATGAATTTCAAAACTTTGAAAGTGTGATGAATTTCTTGTTTGTTTGATCATAAATATTTGTATTGGAAAGAATATCTAATATAATAATTGCGTAATTGTGTAATTTAGAATATCTAATATAATAACTATATAAATATCCCTACTGTGAAATAAATGTCGGGCTGAGAGGACAACAGTCAATAGGAACTAACAGATATGAGTTTTACATATCTGTTAGTTCCTATTTTACATAGTACAACTGATAATAGTTGTACTATGTAAAAACCATAGTTCAACTTGTTTTGGAATGTCACAGGGAGAAAAATCACGTGAATTATACGTAAGCACCAGTGGGAAATCATACACGATGAACATAAGTGCAAATGTGAAATCAGAAGAATAAGAAGAAAAAAAAATTCTCTCTTTTTTTTTTTTTTTTTTTCTGTATGTCAGATTCAGTAAATACAATTTGTTAATAATATTACAGGCAAATAAAAGGTAACATAGAAATTAACAAAGTATATATATATATTACAGAGCTAATATTCATTTGAAATAAATTCCAGTTTCCTAGCTACACAAAATTTAATCAAACAAACAAGCCATCTACTTGAAAACAGTAAGTTTATAAAATCCTTAATCAGGAATGAATAATTTTAGGATATGTGTCAAAAGAATTTTACACTAGAAAAACAGTCCTGCTTCCCCGAAACTGATAATACCGCACAAAACATCATAGGGAGAATATGAGTCATGAAAAAGGATATTCAGATTGTCGTGTGGGAAGTATTATCAAACCCTCAAGTAAGACCAGGAGAATTCCAATTCCCCCAGTCAGAAAAGTTCACAAGTAGACACAACAACAATTACCGATCGCTGGCAGATATATTAGTCAGCAAAAGACAGGGGCTATGAATATATGTTAGCCCCAGTAACCTATAATGAAAAAAAGTCAACTGGATTTTCAGACTTGTGTTCGTGTTCTGTGCTGTGAATATATGTTAAAAATCAACAGTTTGGAATATTCAGAAAACCTAGATAATACCAAGATGTTCCCATTCTGGAAAGAAATGTAAGTTAATTTTTTTTTAACTTAAACATAACAATTGATAATTGTAATTTCAATAATCACTGCTCGTATGTTTTGGTAAGCGTAATTCTAATACTGAATAGTTTTTTTTTCATAAGAATAATCATAGGGTATATACTAGAGAATCAACTTGGATACATTAGCGACTTTTCATGTCTAATGTGTGTCTGTTTGTGTTTGAGGGACACCAGCATATATTAAATGATCCCTAAAAGCCTAATCACTGCCGCCATCACCACTCTACTCTAAGAATTCCCACCCTTTAACAGGAAAGAAATACTCCAAAATGTATTGGAAAATTAGTACCGCCATCTATAGAAGAAAAAAAAAGTGTATGTTTGAGTGACATCGGCATATAATTAAATTATTCAGAAAATATGTAAACACTGCCGCCACTAGATTCTACTCTACTGTAAGAATTCCCACCCTTTAACAGGAAAGAAATACCCCAAAATGTATCGGAAAATTAGTAGACCCATCTATAGACAACCAAACACAAAACATAACGACAATGACGGATGTGTGTTACACTGGGAAATTCCAAAAATATCTTATCTCAAAAACATCACCCACAATTCCATAGGCAAGCCAAAACACCATGTGATATCACAGAGAGACATGTTCCCCAGAAATTTCCAAACACCTAACGTCACAATTCTTATTTCTGAATAATTCATTAAGTGGACCCAACATGCCACGTGATATCCCAGACAGACGAGAGCCCCACCGAAATTCCAAACATTCCAAAGTCTATAATAACACACATCCACGTCACGATTCCCAATCTTATCTTGATCTTGTCAGAAGTGTCCCACCAATCACGACACGATTCCACTAATATCCATTAATATCCACTAATATATCTTTCTTTCCATTCAAAACAATAACGTCACTTATTTACAACGAACAAATTACGTCACTTATCTACATCTCATAACAGCACACACACCCACGTCTCGATTCCTTGTCTTATCTTGATCTTTTCAGAAGTGCACCACCAATTACGACATGAATCCTTATCTCTAATAATCACCCATAATTCCATACGTGGACAAAACAAACAACGAGATGTCACATATGCCCCCCAGGGAAATTCGTAACATTACAAACTCATGACGTCATGCACAATGACGTCATCAAATGAACAACCAATCACGTCACGATTCCTTATCTTATCTTGATCTTGATCTCGTTCAGAGTGCCTGGTCTACTACTTGTGCATTTATAATTACGTTAAAATACATATTCTGATTAAAAACTGTAAATGTAACTCATTAAAGAAAAAGTTCCAAAATGGAATAAAAAAATACACTAAAAACCTAATAAGAGCAAAAATTTAAAATAAAATAAAATATAGGGTATATTAAAAATACTATATATACCGCAGAACCAAACATAAAAACATGTGAACCCCAAAAATGGATAAAAGAGCAATACAAGGGAACAAATTTAGGGAGACCTAGACAGGAGATTCCTCTCCCAAAAAAGGGACGAGGATCCCCTCGATGTTAGCTTTCGCTGCCACTGGTTGGCGCAGGTTAACCTCCTCTACCATAGAATAAAATGACTAAATTAAAATGAGAGTAATGAGATTAAAATCTGAATTTAAAAAGCCATAAAACCAACGGTGTTAGAGATGGATGCTAACTTTAATTTTCTAGTTTGTCATGTGACACACTGTTGGTGGCACACAACATAAGGAAGAACAGATCCTTAGGAACTGTTCTTCACCCAAGAGGTATATTTCTCGTTCTAAAAAAATTGATGAGATGGGCATAGAAACAGTTTTTAATTCCTGCATAAATGTTGATTATCTGCGTGAGGAGTTGCTTTTACTTATCTTAAGATATTTATGAGACAATAACACATTTATAAGAAAATACAGATATTTTTGATTTTTCTCACCGAGGCGGAGGGAATTGCACTAAGACCACCTGAGAGAAAGTTGGCATTTGGATCCTATGGACTTCAGCAAATACCCGCTAGATGTGCTACACTGGTGGACGCTGGAAGAAGGGGCTCCCTACAGTTTCAACTTTGTGGCATAAATCACAAAAACAAACAAACAAACAAATAAAAAAATCACGAGGTCACGGTTGATGCTGTGATTTCATCAGTTTCAGTCCCAACTGTTTCTGATATTCGTAAAGAGCATTTTTTCGTTCTTGCCTGGATCAGGAGCTTCAAAAACGAAGAAATCAAAGTTTCCAATATAGTTGTTTGGAGGTTATCTGTAGCACCTAAACCGAGTCTGTTAAAAAAAATTTCTTTTTCAATGTTTTACATATGGAATAATATCACTCTGTCCATACTACCGCCTACGGTCCGGCATGGCCAGTGATTCCCAAACACGGTTCAAAATATCCAATAAAATATTTAAATAGAATGTCAATGCTTTCCGAATGGTTCTAACCAGTGGTGAGCTATGGAAATTTTAACAAGTGGCTCGCATCGTCGAGCAAAGAAAAAAAAAAAAAAAAAGGTCTAACTTAGCCCTTATAATACTTATATTGCGACTTTGTAGAGCTTCTGACAGATATGATAATTCCTGTAGGACATCAATCATTAATGCTAGATCTTTTAAAAATTCCAATTGAGATGTCGGTTTAAAAAGCCCTTATATTTATCATTCGATGCAAAATATCTTGCATAAAGCTGGGTAATTTTTTTCACAAAGCAGGAGCCGTTCGTAAACTGCAAGCTGCTCATCGTGGTCCAAAGACACGGCCGATCTTTAAAATTACGATACCAAGGTCTTTTGCAATCGTATTTAATTCTCGTTGATTTTTTGGTGATTGATGTTAAAAAGCATATAATTTATCCATAAATATTTCAAAATTATTTATGTCTTTAATGTTTTTTTATCGAATCGTCTAATGCTAAGTGTAAACGATGAGCAACGTAATGCCAAATCACAACGTTGGGGTATTTTTGTAGAAGTTTGATTGCAACACCTGATTTGTTTCCTAACATTACACTAGCTCCATCAGAACAAAATGCAATGAAATGATTTTTTATATAGTTATCAGAAAATCCGTATGAATTTAAAGTAGCAATTATAGTAGCAGGTATACATTCCACGGTGGTATTTTCTAGTTCAACAAGATTATTAAACAAGAAGGACAAAGGGCTCGCCAATTTGAGAAAAATTTAGCAAAGGGCTCGCGCGATCCCCTTTTAGCTCACCACTGGTTCTAACCGTGTTAGAAAATATGAGTGTACTAACACGTAACAGCACCAGGGCTCCCTGGTACTCATTACTGTCTGTAATGAGTTATTGGTGCTCTCATATCTGAGTGTAGAGAAAATAATTTGGATATTTTTCATGAATTTCTTTGTCGAGTCTTAAGTAGAGTTTGTTTTACTAAATTCAATTAGCATTTCTAGGGCGGCTGTTATCATGGCAGATTTATTGGGATTAGATGGGTGGTGGTGGACAGGGGAAGGCGTTTTCATCTTTACTGTATCCTTCACGGAGAATGATGAGGAAGTTCCTGATTGAGATGTAGATAGTATAGTTTATCTGGTACAGTTTGCTATCTTCTGATTAGTCGGGTTTTGCATACAATCTTTATAATTAGCTTGATGTGGACCGCCACACTTTGCTCATGTTGTACGAGGCTTCGCACAGGAACAGTAAGCTTTCCTTCGTGGTGATTCGATTTTGATTTTACACACTTTTTTTAGATTGTATATTTCATGTTACACTTTCATTTCATTTTGTACATATTATTAGCCGGGAGTTCAAAAAAATAAATAAATAAATAACAGGTTTAGCTCCCAATTTATATATATATATATATGTGTAATTAATTTTTTAACTTGGAGATACTGTATATTAGGGTTACCAAGTAATTTTATAAGCTTGGTTATTTAACTCTTAATCCCAAGTATGCAAACAATTAAGTTTGCGCCTGAAACCAAGCTATTATTTAAATTAAGGGGACAAATCTCACATTGTTTTAAAGCCGAATAAGAAACTGAAAGATCGGAATCAAATAGTTTCATGCCGAATATAGTAAACTATTAAAGTATCGGCGACTACTGGCGTAAGCTAAAGCCCGTAGTCCAAGTACTTAGTACAAACTGGGGCAACTCGTAGCAATGGTGAAGAAAGTTCTGCTCGATATTCTGAGTATTTCCCGTAATGTAAAACTATCTCCTAGGAGATATATAATGATATACATTATGGTGGGAGGTCACTACCCAGACCGGTTTTGATCTCCTAGGAGATAGGTTTTACATTATGGGAAATACTAAGAATATCGAGCAGAACTTTCATCCACCTTTGATACGAATTGCCTTAGTTTGTACTACGTACTTGGACTACGTGCTTTAGCTTACGCTAGTAGTCGCCGATACTTTTATAGTTTACTATATTCGGCATGAAACTCCCTGATTCCAATCTTTGAGTTTCTTATTCGAATTTAAAACAATGTGTGATTTAATATTCCCTTCATTTAAATAATGTTTACATCGCCCAATTTAAGCCTATTGGCTCTTTATAGTTATGTGATACCAAGCTATTTTAAATATAAACCTGGTTTTATAGGTTTTTAAGCCTGGTATCTTTAACGTATTTTATATCCAAGGTAAAAACCTTTCTACACATATATATATATATATATATATATAAGAAGGTTACATGTTGTCAGTGTTGATTACGTTATCCCTTGTCAGTATTGAAAAGGATATCTAGGGAATGGATGAGTGGATATATATAGAATCGCTCAGGTTTCCCTTCATAGGTCGTGATAATCTTGGAGAGCTGCTTTTTCCGGATCGATCGTGGTTGGTAAGATATAAGATATTTTTCTCTATTTTTGGATTCTTTTCACTCTATTTTTTTTTTTTTCTGCTAGTAGCTGGGCTTAAGCTACAGGATTTGCTGGTAGGACTTGTTCTTACGGGATTTTTCTGTTACTGTACTTTCTCTTTGCTGGTAGGACCTTTCCTGTCTTACGGGATTTTTACTAATCTACCACCACGATCATACTCCTCCCTAGATTCTATATCTTTTTTTGCCCTTGCCAAACCTAAGACTGATATGTCTTCACTACTTCCTAGGGTGAGAACGGTCGGTTTTCAAACGGACCCATCCTTAAACAAAAGACTTATCTGCAAAGCACTTTGTGAGGCAGTAGGTTCCGGAAACATTTACGGGTTTACCCCATTCGGGGCAGGGAGATACCAGGTAGTGGTAAAAAACACTACAACCAGGGACAAACTGCTGGAGGGTTTTAAATGCGATGACGTAGATATCACTCCGTTCTTGGTGGGAAGCCTGTTAAGAACGGTAAAAATTGACAGGTTCTCCCTCGAATATATAGAAAATAGCGACGACGTCATCCACAAGACATTCGCTAAATGGGGCACAATTAAGAACATTAAACGGGGCACTGATGTCGACTACCCGGATTGGAAATCAGGAGAGGTCATCTTCACAATGGAGATGAAATCTCCTGTTCCGAACTTTGTCACCATCGGCCGCAAAAGTCATGGTAAACTACCCAGGTGTCACAAGGCAATGCTACAGCTGTGGCTCCCACGAACACCTGGGAGCAGAATGTGCCAAGTGCAGCAATTGTGGCGAATCTGGCCACTCCCTACCACATTGCACCAACCCCTGTAAAAAATGCCACCAAAAAGACCACAGTTACAATGTGTGTCAACACAGAAAATCAGCAGAACGAATGGGGGGTACGATACAACCACTCCCCATTCCTCCTCCCCCCAGCTCTGACAACACAGAACCACCAATAAAACCCACCCCAACCCCTCCACCGATAACAACCGCCCAACCCAAACGTGGCAAACAAGAGGAGTTCAAACAGGTATCATTGGGTAAAGCCAAAAAGTACAGAAGCCAAAATGCAACAGACAGCATCCCCACCACCACCACCACCATGAACACAGATACAACCATAGCAACTACCATAGAGGAAATGGACACCTCTACAGCAACTTCAAAGGGAGCAGGTAGAAGACGAACAAGCTTCGTTCAAAAGGTTGCCCATTGGCGGAAACCTTACTACCCTCCCCACGACAGGAACGGAACCCACCCCAGCACCATTCCCTAAAATAACTCCAGGGTGAGCTACCATTCTCCACCACGTCCAAAAAGACCAGGACGGGTTCGAAAGAATCCACAACGCCATAGGAAAAAACGGCGAGCTACACTTCTGTGCCCACTACACGAAGGGTTCATCAAAACCCTGTGTTGGCTTGGAATGGGACAAACTTGCCGTGCCAGATATTCTAAATGAGGAACAAAACTCCTTTAGGAACTCCATTCTAGCCGCCAATATGGGCTTACACGACAGCAACATCACAGCACTATACCAAGCACTAATCAAAATAGTTACAGAGGAGACACTAAAGTTCTAATCGTGCCTCCCTATAACTACACCACTAACATGAACAACACTTTTTGCGTTGCCACTCTCAACATTAACGGTCTGCGCTCCGTGTCCGAACAACGCGCTGTTTGGAGCCTACTCTTACTGCATGAGGTTCATGTACTCTTTCTTCAGGAGACGCACTTTTATCAGTACTGGGACATAGAAAACTTCTCCAGAAGCTTCCCCTTACAAAGCTTCTGGTGTTTCGGAGAGCGCCGTGCGAGGGGGGGGGGGGGTGGGAATCCTTGTTCGTCAGCCTATTCTAGGCGGGTTTTTCAATGTACAGGAAGATGCTGCAGGACGTCTAGTCTCTATAGACTGGAAGTTTGGAGGTAGAGTCATCCGCTTCCTTAATGTATATGCCCCCAACAACGTCCACCAGCGAAGCAGGTTCTTCACGTCCCTAGAACCTTATTTACACGGGGCTCAGTATATCATCGCCGGGGGGGGGGGACTGGAACTGCATCGCTGACGTAAGATTTGACAAAGTTGGTGGCAGCAACAACTCGGGTACCGGTGGCTGCAGGGAACTGCAACTGTACTGTGATAATGTCGACCGCATCGACATCTGCAGGGAACATAATCCAGACACAGTGGGTACTACATGGGCGAGAGGAGGAGTCACAATGCGACTCGACCGCCTTTATATCTCCAGGAACCTAGGACCACGAGTTATTTCAGTCAGGCATAGAGCGGTTGGTAGCTCGATAACAGACCACAAAATGGTTCTGATGAACATCGAGCTACCCGAGGTCGTAGAAACATCGAGAGGACCTTGGAAAATGCCTCAAAGCTTCCCCAAAATTTGTAGCAAGGATTTGCAGCTGCTATGCGAAGGAAGGAAAAAGGCCGACTGGGACGCGTAGGCCCAGTTCAAAACCGAGGCAAAAGAGCTCTTCCAAAACATCTCCAGAGAAAGAGTTCACGCGCAAAGAAAAAAAAAATGAGAGAGCTGTATCGAGAGCTAGGGTGGTACCGGGCTAATCAGAGAAACGGTATTACTAGCGATTTGCTTATTAAAGCCGTGGAAATCGACCTCGAGGCACTTCGACAGAAAAAAGTCGCCGAGCTCGATTTTCGCACCAGACTGTTTCTCCGGCAGGCGGAAACACCTTCGGCCGCTTTTTACAACCGGCAGCGCATAGCAGCACAAGACGAGAAAGCGGTTCAGCAAATTCACGCTAACAGGCAAACACTCACAACCACGGGAGACATCCTGCGGCAATTTTCCCAGCATTACATGAGAACCTATTCCGACGAAGCTGAGGAGACAGGCGACTTCGGAGTGTGGAACATTGACAACATGCCTGAACACCTCAGAACTCTTCAAAAGAGACCAATCACTTCGGAAGAGGATACTTGAGCCTACAAACAGCTTAAGCTACGGAAAACCCCTGGTCTGGATGAACTAGGCGTTGAGCTCTATCGCTCAGCCTGGAATTTAATCTTGCCTAACCTGGTTTCATTATTCAACAGATTCCTATTCACTGGTGACGTGCCTGCTGACTTCGTGAGTGGGTACACAACTTTCATTACCAAGAAAGGGAGAGACCTGAACAGCATGGATGGCTGGAGGCCCATTTCCTTGACTAAAACAGACTACAAATTATTCGCAAGAGTGATTTGTAACCATCTGAAGTTGGGCATTGGGAATGTGCTAACCAGCACTTAAGTATACGGAGTTTCGGGAAGATCAATGGAGCTCAACCACTTCCTGATAAAAAGACCTTCTTCGCCTTGTGACGAACAAGGAACTCCCACTTGCACTCTTATCAGTAACTTAGATAAAGCGTTCGATAGTGCAAAGCACAACTTCCTGCACTATATCCTAGAGCAAGTCGGAGTGGCGGCCTGCGTAAGGGAAGCAATCAAAAGCATCTACGGAAAAACAACAACCAACATTGCGATTAATGGGTTTCTTTCAGAAACCATTACCATACGCAGAGGGGGTTCGGCAAGGCTGCCCCGTCAGCCCCCTTCTTTTCCCTTTAGTACTAGAGCCTCTTCTAAAAAAAAAATTGATGAGAAGTGCGCAGTAAGATGAATACCGCTGCCCTTAGGCTCCAAACAGAGCAAAACTGTCGTATATGCCGATGATATTGTCCGAACCATTCGGATTCCTACTCGATTTACATCTTCTTGGGCATACTGCGAGAGTTCATCATGCTCAGTGGTCTTCACACTAATCCCGAAAAAACAAAAATAAAAACTTATGGGAAATTCGACCCTGCCAGTGTTCCGTATGGTCTGAAACCCACAACCGGCCCATTAACAATGCTAGGAATTCCCTTCCTAGAGACCCCCAGTGTTGTAAACACAACGCTTAATAGAAATGTGTCGCGAAAAACTCAAACCCTTCAGTACCAACTACCTATCATTCGAAGGCAGAGCAACAGTTATCAAAACAGTCCTAAAACCGATGTTACTAAACACAATTAACCTCACAAACATCACAGGCACACAAGACAACGCCATTCACAAACCCATCACTGACTTTTTCTGGAACAGCAGGAAACACGAGGTGCGCAGGGCATTTCTCCATCTTCCCCCCCTCCACACACACACAAGGAGGATTCGCCCTGCCAATTCTCAAATACTGCCACCTAACCAACACTGCTCAGACTATAAGGAAAAACACTTGCATCAAATCACCCTTCCGGCAATCTGATTAAATACTTCATAGGATTTTTCCTACCCTACTTCGGGACCACTGGCCACGCCGGACCATGTGCGGAGACGGTGCCAGAGTGGTACTACATAATATGCAAACTTTTCAAAAAAATGGCAACGGATGGAGTTCGAGTACTTCAGCTCAGCCCAAGCAAGCTGTACTGGAAAATTTTCGACAACTTTGACTGGGAAAAGCCCGATCTGGGCACAAACGAAGAGGTGCTGATTACTAACATAAAAAACAGCTGGGGACAACCATTTCACCGGGACTTAGCGTGGAGAATCGCCTACGGCAGACTCCCGGTGAAACTGGTAAAATCAACATACAGCTCGCGACCGTGCAACCCCTTCTGCGACGTCTACGGCGCGGTAGAAACCGTAGGGCACTTCTTCTTTCACTGCCCGACAGTACAGCGTGTTTGTCACAGACTGGCTGAGGTGCTTTCGATCTCAGCGCTCACATTCGCCGAAGTAGTCTTGCTACAGTTTCCTCCCCCAGTAACCAAAAACAAGAAACACCTGATTTTCCTAATAAATGTGATTAAACATCACATTTGGAAAATCAGGAAAAAATAACTTCTTAACGAGGGGGATCGCATCTATCTCCGTGTTAGGAACTGTCTCTCAGCCTACCTCCGCCGCTTCCTGGAGCAGGAAAGGTAGTTACAGGGAGAAGAGCGGTTCCTGAGGAGATGGTGCGACCCACCAACCATCTGCCAGATCATACAGGGAGGAATCCGATTGTGTCTGCACCTATAACACCTTCAAGTTGTAGGTGTTGACGCTATCTCGATCTTACTTCCTGATCAGCGTTTAACCCATAGGTATGTCTAGGCCTTTGCAGATGAAAGTTCTTCTTTCCCCAGGTTGGGGTTGACCTGAACAAACCCGGACTGCGAAGGCCAACATCAAGGTGGTCCCAAGCCCTTTTCAGGGCGGGGTCTTCCGGGCCAGGTCATCTCCCTTCTTTTCCTGATTATACTGTTCTGGGTTTGGTCGGCAAACTCATTACTTTCTAGATTGTCTTCCACATTATCTTTAGATATATTTACACTTGTTATATTTGCATAGTCTCTCCTTTTTTTTTTCCTTTTCAGGATTTTTCCTTTTGAAAAGTAAAAAATCAACGACCGTTTTAGAAGCACTCCTGTGTGTGGGGGGTCAACAGTTAAAACAGGTCCGCTGAGGCCTCATTCATCTACTCTACTACTACTATGCATTCTATCTTTATTTCCTCTCCTACTATCTGCTGAATCTCAGCCTATCTTACTCTACACGTCAATGATGAGATACGTTGAATTCACAAAATTATTATTATATATATGTGTGTGTGTGTGTGTATATATATATATATATATATATATATATATATATATATTATTATGTATGTGTGTGTGTGTGTGTGTGTGTGTGTATCCATATATATATATATATATATATTTTTTTTTTTTTTGAGTTGAACAAAATCTCATCATCGGCCTGTTGAGTGAGAAAGATGCTGAGATTCAGCAGATAAGAGTGCACAGTGGTAGAGCAGGTAAAAGAGACCTCAGCTGACCTGTTTTAGCTGTTTACCTCCCCAGGGGTGTTTCTAAAACAGTCGTTGATTTTTCACTTTAGAAAAAAGGAAAAATCCTGAAAAGGAAACATGTAACAAAAACTAGAAAACTTAACATGAATAACGTACAGAGATAGTAAACCTGCAGAAAGGTCTGTAAAGAAAATAGAAAGGTGAACATAGAAGACGAAGAAAGACCTGGCCCGAGTGATGCAGCTCACAAGGAGCTGCACCGCCTCGCTGTAAGCCATCATCGCGCGGGTTCTCAGGTCCACCCTTCCCCCTCCTGTGTGGACTTAAAGACTGTACAAGGAATTGAGAAGGTCTACTTCCTCTTGTTGTGTGTTGTCAATATTTCATCTGCCAACCTACCACCCTTGGCTAAAGTTATCGTTTGGAGAGTTCTGAAGAACGCTATTTCTGCCTCTTCCTCTATATCCAGAACTCCAATTATCTGTTCTGGAGTGACCTCACCTATGTCTTTTATGTATAGGTCACCCCATTTCACACTCACAACTTTAGGGCCTTTTTGGCCTGTGAGCATGAGTACAGGGTCTCCTATTTTTGCTATTGCATTCTGGAACTTTTCTGATAACACAGGGGTTTCTTTTAACAGATTCCTTTGCGTCTTTCCTGCTTTCACACGAGGGGGATCATGGTGAGCAATATCTGCTTTTTCAGGTTCATCTGATTTTATTTTTTTTTGGTTTCCATTTCCTCTGGACTAATTGGTCTTTTGAAAGGGGCTGTTGTTTGTCTCCATGCTTTCTGTTTCATCTTCTTTCTCTGCAGTGGTTTCATCATTTGTGGCAGGTTGTACTTTGGCTGTTTCTTTTTCGTTGTACTTTGCTTCTTCTCTTCCTTAGGGTTGGATGCTGAGGTTTCTGTGGAGGCTGCCTTCTCTTTTTTGGCCGTTGTTTTGCCGTAAGCCTCTTTTAGAGTTGGAAAGTCTGGGTTTTCCGACTCTTGTTCTGTGGTCACTATTGTTGGCCTTATGATACCTCGCATCCTTTCTGCCTGAGTTCTGGATGGGCAGGTGTCCACTTTGTGGTCTATGGCACCACATTTGAGGGAAGCTACTTTACATTTATCTAGTGTATGGCTTGTTTTAAGACAATTTTTGCATTTTAGTCGAGGGCAGTCTGCTCCAAGATGACTGAAGACACCACACCTGAAACATTGCCTTTTCACTCCACGGTAGTTTACCATTACCCTGGCAGATCCTATGAGAATGAAGTTGGGAACTTCAGTTTTCATCTCAAGGGGAGATGTTTACTTCCCCTGATTTCCACTCTCGGTTGTCAACATCGTTAAGAATCTGAAATTCCTTTACGTCGCCCCACTTTGAGAACACGCTTCGAATGATGTCTTCATTCTCCGCGTATTCTAGGGGTAATCTCGGTATTTTGAGCATTTTTAAGATGCTCCCTACCATGGAGGAAGAAATCTTTTTTTCTCCACATTCGAAGCCACTAAGTAGCTTATTTCTGGTTGCTATGTTCTTGACAACTACTTGGTATCTTCCGCCCCCCATAAGGGGTTAACCCAAATATGTTTTCAGCTCCTACATAGTCCATGATAGCTCTCGCTATCGTCCTTGCCGGTGTTGAAGAATCCACCTGAAAGCCGAGGGTCCGGACGCGAGGACCGACAGATCTCATCGTTGGAAGATTGCCTGAAGGGGGGGGGCTATAAAGTCCTTATCCCTATCTCGTGTTTACTTTTACCCCAGTCTGGTTTAAAATGTCTGTACTTAGATAGTTTGATATCTCGAGCCCCTATGGGACCAGTATCTGATATCAACTGGAAAAAAATAGACGCTACACTCTCACTTAGCTCGAAAACTTTGTAAGAACCGATACTACACTTTGATCTTAGCCAAAAGGCCTTTTTTTTATAGTCCTTATAAGGACTGGCTTAAAGGGGCGAAGCAAGAATGCTTTTCATCTTCCCCGTTATCTGTAGACGACAGTGTAGGGATAAGGTGTTATTGAGCTGTATAAAGCTCTGATCATGGCAGGAGGGTAAAAGTAATAGCCGAGCCTCAGTTAGAACTTCATTGGCTATAGCATTGCCATCCATTACCCTCCAAGGGTATTGGATTGAATGAATCAATCACAGCATCTCACGGTCGATTGATCCACGCAAACCTATTCACGTCGCATATCACTCTAGCCAAAAGGCCGAGAAGCGATGTGTGTATATATATATATATATATATATATATGTATATATATATATATATGTATATGTATATATATATATATGTATATATATATATATTTATATATATATGTATGTATATATATATATATGTATATATATATATATATATATATATATATATGTATATGTATATATATATATATGTATATATATATGTATGTATATATATATATATGTATATATATATATATATATATATATATATATGTATATGTATATATATATATATGTATATATATATATATGTATATATATATATATATATATATATGTATGTATATATATATATATGTATATATATATATATATATATATATATGTATATATATATATATATATATATATATATATATATATATATATATATATATATATATATATATATGTATGTATATATATATATATATATATATATATATATTTATATATATATATATATATATATATATATGTATATACATATATATATATATATATATATATATATATATATATATATATATATATGTATATATATATATATATATATATATATATATATATATATGTATATATATATATATATATATATATATATATATATGTATATATATATATATATATACACATTAATTTTCCTGAGACATTTCATTTCAAATGCTTGAAGTTTCTTGACTGGTTGTTGAGTTAATCTCCAGGCTTCTGAAGCATAAGTAGCCGTTGGGATAATAACTGTTTTATATAATTTTAATTTTAGACTCATTGGGATGTATTTATTTTTCCATATTTTGTTTAGTTTATTCATGTTCGTCCAACCCAGGTTTAGCCTGTGTTTTACTGTTTCCATATTGTTGAGGTTACTAGATATAAGACTGCCAAGATAAACATATTTATTAAATTGTTCCAGCAGGTGATTTTCAATATTTATAGAAATATTTTCTTCTTCTCTACCTATCTTCATTATTTTTGTTTTATGAAGATTTATTTTCATACCATAAGTTTTACAAGAGTCATAAAATATTAATAGTTTTTTCTAGCTGTGGTTTAGAATCTGCTAAAATAATGATATCATCCGCGTATTTTATGTGATTAATATTGGTACCATTGATTTTTACACTTGGTTCATCGGCTATGGTATTACAGACTTCTTCTAGGAAGAGGTAAAAGAGTTGAGGCGAGAAAGGGCATCCCTGCATTACACCTTTCTCGACTCTGAAATTCTCGGTTTTAATGTTGTTTGTTTTAACAAAAGCTTTGGTGTCTCTATAATAATTTGTAATAAATGTTAAAATATCAGAATCCACTTTTACGTTTTTTAGGATAGTAAATAATTTGTTTCTATTAACTGAATCAAAGGCTCGCTTAAAATCTATAAAACAACAGTATATGGGCAGGTTGTATTCCCAATATTTTTCTGCTATATTATTAATGGTGAAGATATGGTCTATAGTGGATCTATGTGGCCTGAATCCTGCTTGGTTTTCCTCTATGATTTTTTCTGTAAGCACCTGTGTTCTTTTTTTTTATAATTCGAATGAATAATTTATAACTATGACTTAAGAGTGTTATGGGTCTGTAATTTTCAATATTCTTTTGTCTCCTTTTTTGTGAATTGGTATAATAATTCCTGTTTTCCAGTCAGTTGGAATTACTCCAGTATAAAGAATTTGATTAAATAAATTCATTAAGAAATTAAGGGCTTCCTTGCCACCATATTTCCATAGTTCTATAGATATTTCAACTTTACTCGTAGCTTTTCAAAGTTTCATTTGGTTTATTGCATTTATAATTTCTGCTGTGGTTATGGGTGCCTTTTAATACATCATCTTTTCTGTTATATTTTCCTCCTCCTGTTCTTTTTGAAATAATGTTTGATAGTAGTCCTTCCAAATTATTTTAATATTTTGTATTGACCCAGTTTCTAGATTGTTTTTATCTTTTATTGTTAATGGTTTATCTTTATAGATCTTAGTTAATTCTTTGATCATTTTGTATAGCGTTTTATTATCATTTCTTTTATTAGCTTCTACGCAGAGTTTTGCTTTTTCCTCGAACCAGTTATTTTTGATAGATATGCACATTTTATCAGTTTTGTTTTTAAGATTCTCATAATGTTGTTTATTTTCTTCTGTATTTTTTATATTTAATATATGCTTTGCAGTTCTTTTTTCTTCTAAAGTATTTAGAATTTCAGGGGTTATCCATTTATGATGTTGTACCAAGTATATTTCTTGCAGTACTTATAACAATTTTTTTTTATCTTGATTCCATGTATTTTCTATATTGTCATAGGATAAACTTCTAAACTCATTTCCTATTAGTGTCTGATAATTATCTTGCATAAATTTCTCTTTCAGTTTGACAGGTCCACTTTGTTGATAGGAGCTCGTGATTTACGATACTTGAATTTTAGTTTAATTTTTCCGGCTAGCAGTTCATGGTCAGTGTCGAAGTCTGGAGTTTTTAAAGTTCTAACATTTCGCACTGATGATTTCTAATTGCGTTTGATTAGAATGTAATCAATACAGTTATTTGTTGTACCATCTGGTGAGGTCCATCTGTATTTGTGGGAAGGTGTATGGTAAAAAAGGGTGTTACAGATAAATAGATTATTTGCTTTACAAAATTCTAAAATTCTTTCACCTCTTTCATTTCTGTTATCAACTTCGAACCTGCCCATAACATCCTCCATGCCTGGGGTGAGCTTCCCAATTTTGGCATTAAAATCTCCCATCACTATTAATATATCTTTCTTATTGGTCTTGTCTATTAGATCGTGCAACTTATCATAAAAGGTATCGATTTCTTCATCTTCATGTGACTGGTCGGGGGCGTAGATTTGAATAATTGTAAAGATGATCATTCTTGGGCCATGTGGTTCTATGGCCATGACTGCATTTTGTATACTATTATTCACTAAAATGGCGACTCCGTCTCTATGTATATTGTCCTCTCTGCCCGAATAGAATAGTTTTCCTGAATTTAGATTTATAATTCCTTCTCCTGTCCAATGGCTTTCAGCCAAACCTAAAATGTCCCATTTAATCCTAGCAAGTTCTTTTTCCATCAAATTTATTTTCCCAGGTGAGATGCGAAGTTCTATTGGCTGACCACATACTAAACTTCTCGACTGCTCCCTGTGATCTAGGATCAGTCGCGTCGGTTTCCTCGGAAGCAGTAACAAACCCGTTGGGGTTTCTCTCAATTCTAATCATTTCTTCTGTTGTTATTGAAACATTCCCAGTATTTTTGAATTCCCAGTAAGTATTTTTGATAACACTCTAAAGGCTAACGGATAACCTAATTTCTCTCTTATTCCATATGAATTTATTCAATTGACTTCCCACCATTACCAGCTTTCCTGATTCTGTTGTCTATTTCTATATTTAATTTACCATCTTCGCTAAAAATCGTGCCTAAGTAGCTGAAATGTTTTACTTGTTACACAGGTTCTCCATTCATTTCAAAATTTCAAAGAATCCATTGACATTTTCAATGATTCTGCCTATTTTCATTGTCTTTGTCTTTTTATTGCTGACCTTCATACCATATCTATTACATCTATTATTACAACAGTTATTCAATTTAGTCAGATAATCTTGCAGACTTGTAGCGGATTTATATATATATATAATATATACAGGGTGTTCGGGATAAATTTGACAGTTTCGTAAGGAAAAAGAAAATCTTCTTTGTATCTATTAAATTTAATGAATTGTCAAAAAAACATTACAGGCAGAGTTAATTACAATACTATCAACAAGATTTACTCAAAATAACCACCATTAGCATCGATCACAGCTTCAATTCTGCTTCGGAACCTCGAACAAGCTGATGCTACAGTTTCCCTGGGAAGGGCCTCAAAAACTGTTTTAATTTTATCCATTAACTGGGCTTTTGTATTACTGGAAGTGCGATTGGTGTCTTTTTCAACTGCGCCCCATACAAAATAATCCATGGGGTTAAGGTCTGGGGAGTTTGGAGGCCAAACATTTGGACTGGTGAAGTCGTAGAAATTTTCAGACAACCATTTTTG
Source organism: Typopeltis vanoorti (assembly GCF_054136105.1). Classification (NCBI taxonomy): domain Eukaryota; kingdom Metazoa; phylum Arthropoda; class Arachnida; order Uropygi; family Thelyphonidae; genus Typopeltis; species Typopeltis vanoorti. The sequence continues at coordinate 31,416,928 of NC_143564.1, read as the reverse complement.
ACTTTTCCCAGAGGTGTGGCAAGGGGCCGAATCCTGCTGCCATACATACGGCCTACCATTGCCTACCCTTGTTATCCAGGGCTTGACTACAGTTAGCAACTCCACGAACAAAGCCCGAATTCCAATGCCAGGGTTCTTCAACACCTGTTCCTGCAGATTTGCGAGGAATTTTGCTGTACGAACGCAATCAGATCGTCTGCTAGGGATCTTTCTTCTTGCTACATCCTCGTAGTCACCATTGCAAGTCTCTAGTTCATGCCTGATTGTTTTTACTGTATTCAGGGAGCATTGGGCAGCAGTCGTAATATCCTTATTTTGATGGCGGGCACGAATCATCATGATACAAGTTATTCTCTTCCATGATTCAGGTGGGTTCCAGCTATCCATCCTTTCTGACATCTTGTATGTGAATGAAGAAGGGTCCAAACTTTTAAATGAAGAGAAGTGTGTGTTAATACATGTAACTTACGGAAAAATATAATTAATTATAAATATGTCAAATTTATCCCGAACACCCTGTATAATATATAATATAACATAACATCATCCAAATAAATATATATATAATATAACATAACATCATCCAAATAAATATATATAACATAACATAACATCATCCAAATAAATATAAACATGCAAAGATTTTGAAATAAACATCTCCTATTTTGATGTCATGTTTAACATACCAATTTTTCGTTCTGTTGCAATTTATATATAAGAAATAAACACGATATTTTTATTGGTGTCTTCAAATTTCTGCCAAAATGATTAAAATTTTTCAAAATTTACAAATTCTTTCAATAATTATTAAACATCATTTAATTTACAACACGATTTTATACTCTAAAATGTTTATAATTTTCATGTTATTATACGACAGTTTATTAATCGTGCCCGTTACTAATCCATACGAAAACGTCCACACAATACTACCTCGATTAGAGTATCATTGCATATGCAGTGTGTATTAGCGTTATGTCTCTTTAATAGATCCAGTATAAGCATAATATTTAAAGAATGTATTACAAAATGTATTAAAAAACACAACCTTAAAAAGTATTTATTTTACAATAGCGGGTTTGTTTTTCCTGGAAACTCGGGTTTTTTTCGTCCCGTGAACTTAAGAAAATCGACCGTAGAATCCACATTATTTCAGACATTAAATACAGTAGCTTTCCGTGCACGTGTCTCGGTCTGTACATGCCAATATGCTTGCAGACTAAACTTACAATGAGGAAAAGAAAAATATTTCTCTACTTGTGAGTACATGCAGCATATAAGGAACGTTATAATTACAAAAATGAGTCTGGAAATTCCGCCGCTCCTCAAAATTTGCCACTCTAGGCGTGGACCGATACTTAAATACGCCACTGCATATAATGTAAATCTTTCAAACTGCGAAACTACTAGAAAGTGAATGTATTATAAGCACCGAATTGCATTATGGTTGATCTTTGTCCAGAAATTAATGAATAAAAAATGGACGAATATTATTAAAAATTGCGATGTGTATTTCAGGTAATCTAGACGAAATTAAGAGAATAATTTTGAGGCTGAAACTGGCGCTTTTTAGAAATATACATTTCACACTTCAATAAATGGTTAACATTAAATTCTGATTTTAAAGACATGGCTTAAAAAAAAAAAAAAAAAAAAAAAACTCGTAGGAAATTATTCAGTGGAACGATTTGCAAAATATTTGCACGAAGTTTAATATCGGTATTGATCAAAATTATATTAAGATGTGAAGATTTCTGCATTACACACACACGAGTATATAACAATAATTTATTTTTTCTTTTCTTTCTTTCCTGTATCTAATGCCTTTTGTGAAATCACATTTAGCATTTCGTTCCTCTCCAGAATGAGAAAGAAAGAACACAAATTTAAGAACAGCCTTACCTTTCATAGTACCCAACTTACCGGAGGGGATTGTTTTTTTTTTCTTGGAGTGAGATTTATTTCTATCCTTTCCTCCCACAAACACATCACATCATATCTGTAGCTTTCTCTACCTTCAGAAAATCTTGGTCTCATCCGCTCAAAATATTATTTTTCACTGACGTGGCGCAATTCACAAATCTACTTTCTTAATAATTTTTGTTGAAATAACGTTTTGAAATTTCAGCAAGTTTATTCGATTGTAATAACTGGTAGAATTTAATTTTAAAAAAAAATTTCTCAGTAAAAAGCAACTTAAAATGAAGTTATACAATTCTTAAAAAATAACGATATTATTGTTATTTAATTTAAATGCTGGTTCATTATCAAGGGTGTATACAGAGCCACCCCTAGGAATTTTCTCTCCCCATGTAGTAGCATATTTTGCCGCTCCTTCCCCTTTTTTTTTTCATATAGTTTATGCCAATTTTGCCGCCCCAAAAAAATTTGTCACCCCGGGCAAATGCACGTTTTGCACAGTCGGTAGTATAAAATCGGAAACAAATGCTACGAAGCATTAGTCGCCCATTTATCCTGTCCGAAAGACGAATATTATCGAAATTAAAGAATATGTCGTATTTCAAATTACGTAATTACTTTCCGCTCCTATCTCATCCCCCCCCCCCGTTCGTAATGGACTGACCCTTTTTAAATACGTCCTACCCCTTATCGAGCTGTACGAAACCAAGAGACCATTTAGAGAAAAGACATTTTTCCGTTTGTTGTGGTTGTTCAGTAGCTCTGCTTTGATTATTCCGTTCAAAAATGAGGATATTTCATCAGATTGTAAGATGTTTGACATCTCTTAGCATAAGGTGAAGTCTATTCAATGAAGAACGCGATTTGATTATGATTTTGATTACTACTTGGATGGAATTTGTTAAATAGGCTGAAGTTTTGTATAAAATACTTATGCAAACGATTAAAAAAGAGTTCGTATCCCTATATTTTTATACAAGAGTTATTGTTATAAACAATATTATAGCAACTTAAATAACAATTGAAAATTCTTAAATAAATTAAAACTGTATCTTTATTTTTGGAATAAATCTCAAAAATAAAGATACACCAATCTTGAGATGTGTCAACTTTTATTGAAATGTTATATGCGAGTGCTTTGACAATTTTTGATGGATTGGGGCAGTGAAGCTAAGTTTTGTTTTTAAGAGTGAAGTTAAGTTTGTTTTTAATGCTTAAATCAGAGTTACTTCAACATTAAAATTAAACAGTGATTATTTGATGCATCAACAGCCTGCTCGATCAACAGAGCAGGTAAGACTTTTTATTTTTTTCCTTCAAAAACATTATCCAGGTTCCCTCCTGTTCCCCGCCCAGTACAACACTCGGTGGTTGAAGGGACAAAGCAGGTCCTTCCCCCACTTCAAGTCCAGATTATGGATTCACCATATGAAGATCTCTCCTTCAAAGAACTTCTAGCTATCTTTCGGCAAATTGGTAACATCCTACACACAAAGTGGCCAGGAAAGGTAGAAGTTCATCAGATGGGGGGGGGGGGTGGGGGGGGGGGGGGGTGGGGGGGGGGGGGGGTGGGGGGGGGGGGGGGTGGGGGGGGGGGGGGGTGGGGGGGGGGGGGGGTGGGGGGGGGGGGGGGTGGGGGGGGGGGGGGGTGGGGGGGGGGGGGGGTGGGGGGGGGGGGGGGTGGGGGGGGGGGGGGGTGGGGGGGGGGGGGGGTGGGGGGGGGGGGGGGTGGGGGGGGGGGGGGGTGGGGGGGGGGGGGGGTGGGGGGGGGGGGGGGTGGGGGGGGGGGGGGGTGGGGGGGGGGGGGGGTGGGGGGGGGGGGGGGTGGGGGGGGGGGGGGGTGGGGGGGGGGGGGGGTGGGGGGGGGGGGGGGTGGGGGGGGGGGGGGGTGGGGGGGGGGGGGGGTGGGGGGGGGGGGGGGTGGGGGGGGGGGGGGGTGGGGGGGGGGGGGGGTGGGGGGGGGGGGGGGTGGGGGGGGGGGGGGGTGGGGGGGGGGGGGGGTGGGGGGGGGGGGGGGTGGGGGGGCCTTTTTTTTCCTTTTCAGGATTTTTCCTTTTTAAAAGTGAAAAAATCAACGACCGTTTTAGAAGCACCCCTGGGGGGTCAACAGCTAAAACAGGTCAGCTGAGGCCTCTTTCATCTACTCTACTACTATGCACTCTATCTTTATTTCCTCTCCTACTATCTGCTGAATCTCAGCCTATCTTACTCCACAGGCCAATGATGAGATACGTTGAACTCACAAAATTAAGTGGACTACCAGCGTCGTCTCTATCTTATCATTACATCTTAGCAAAGACAAATTAGTATCTGAAGGCATTCTACTAGATGGCGAGCGCTTCCATCCCTCAGAATCAAAATTTAAGATATGTTTACTGGAAAAAACTTCCCGCGGAAGTGACTGATGAAAGTCTAAAGGAGAAATTCCAAAACTACGGGGAAGTCGAAAGTGTCTGCAGGGCTCACATGGAAAAATATCCCTCCATTGAGCAGGGCGACAGAATCTGTATTAAAATCAAAATGAAGAAAAACATCCCGAATTTTATTAACATAGACGGGTACAGCGTGATGACCAGTTACGCCGGCATGACCAGGCTTTGTAGACGCTGCCGCCTCGGCGGTCACACAGCTAGGGACTGCCCAAAAAGCAAGTGCGGGAATTGCGGCGTTATCGGCCACTCCCAGCCAAAGTGCACAGCACCATGCAGTCTGTGCCGAAAACACCACAGAATGTACGATGGGCAACGTCTCCACATCTCCAGAAGTTTTCCCACCCCTCCCAAATAAAGATCCTGTTACTACAGAGACCGCAGAACCAAGTATAGAGCCGACTCTCCCAGTCGAAGCAGATAATTTAACGTCATCGGAAGATACCCCCCTCCTTCCAGCAACATCCCTTCCACTACAACACCCACAGAGAAAGGGCAGTCAGCCTCAGAAAGCCGTTCGGCCTTAAACTGGGGCACTGATAATGAAGATTCCTCAGGAGAGGATTTTAAAGAAAATACCTCTAACCCACCATCATGGAGCAACATCGTTGCTCAAAGTGTTAAAAAACGTCCAGGCAGTGTAAAACAGAACGAGGGGAAGAAAACCAAACAGGACGAAGGGACGACTTCCGAGGAGGATGACGACCAGGAGCCTGTGGCCTTCCCTCTACGAGTAATCCACCCAGACAAGATAAAAAACGTGGTAGACACCCAAGGATCACCCTTCATCGTCACTAGGGACTACAAGACCTTCGGAGTCAGATGGGGGGAATCAGCATTCCCCAACATTAAAAGGATAACGAAAAACCAACTAAAGATTATCCCAGAACTGACTGAATCAGGAATAGTAGAAATCCACAAAGCAATAACCACACTGGCCAACCTAGATGAGCAAGAACTGGTTGGAAAACTTCTGTCTTCACATCCCCAATGGATGTAGGAAGAAACACCCTGCAAACAAGGTTGGCTACCTTTGCGCCAAACTTATTAAATCAAAATTCTAAGTATTTCAAATTAAAATTAATTTCTCGGATAGTTTTAACATAACGCCTAGGAAGTGAAAACAGAGGCAATCAACAACAAAGTTTTAGTTAGGTTAAATTAGCTGGTTAACTGCGCCATAGAGGTAAGGTTCATACTTCCCTCTAAAAGCAGTGTAAGGTAAATTGTCAGGACTTAAGTTTACCCTCCAAAGTCGGGCTTTTTAGCCCGCGAACAGAAATTATGACGGTTATCACCGTGTACACTTTAAAGTGATCGGTACTTGAGTGATATGTTAGCTCAGTTATTATCGACAAAGCGTCTCATAGAGGCACTTGATAATAAACTACAGCAGCAGATACAGAATAAAGCCCGGACTGGGGCAAAAAAATAACACACTCGGTGGCGGGAATAGCTTAGCCCCCCCCCCCCTCACCAGACATGGCTTTGCCGCATACGCGGACCCTTGGAATCGAAGAGGAAGCTGACCTACGACCTCGATGTTTGGCCAAAGCCACATCTCCCTTGAGAGAAAACGCCCATTCCCAACTTCATTAATTATATTATTGGATACGCCAGAGTAATGAAATGATAAACTACCCTGGTGTAAGAAAACAGTGTTTTAGATGTGGTGCCTTCACTCACCTTGGGGCAGACTGTCCTAGAGTGAAATGTAAAAACTACCTCAAAGCAGGCCACAACCAAGAAAACTGTGAGTCAGCTTGCCTTAAATATGGGGTCATTGACCACAAAGTGGACACATGCCCATCCAGAACCCTTGCTGAGAGGATGGGTGGTGCAATCACGCCAGCAACTCCACCAAGCAATGGAAATGACACAGCACAGGAAGCTTCTCCTCCTTTCGAGGCTGCTCCTGATATAACAGAAATCCATACCTCCACGTCTAAGAAAAACCGTAAGGGGGAAAAAACTTCCACAAGCAGTAAAATCCAACAAGAAGAAACAGTCGTTATTTAAACCATCAATACTAATACAGATATAGATAGGGAAGAAGGAAAGATGGAGGTGAACACCAACACCTCCAAACGGCCATTAAGCCCACAGGAAGAAGAGTTGGTAACACCCAAAACAGCAAAAGTATCTGAGACCGCCCACCCGGAAGTCCCTCACGCGAAAGCAGGGGAGACTCTAAGCCATTTCATCAGAGGTATCCCAGGGATGGCGGAAAAATTCAAAGAAGCGATGAAAAAATAGAACCTGAACTCCTCCTCACAGGGGAACATGGATCTGACATCGTCAGCGCAAAATGGGGTGACATCTTCGTTGATGACATCAGCAAAGTCACCCCTGAGCAGGTAGAGGTAGCCCAGGATTTAGACGAGGAGTCAGCTTCGGCGTTCTTCATAACTCTCTGCAAACTAGACATGGCCAAGGGAAGTGAGGTGGCCAAAAGAATAATAACTGCCCACAACAAAAGAAAGACACAGTAACCACCTTGTGGGGTTTCTGTACACAGCTTCACCGGTTTCAGCTATCACAGGTGGGGGAGGACCTGAGAACCCGAGCGGCGAAGGCTTACAGCGAGGCGGTGCAGTTCCTTGTGAGCTGCATCACTCGGGCCAGATCCTTCCTCCACCTCTAAGTTTAACTTTCAATTTTTGCTTTTCTCTGTACTGTTTTTGTTTGTTTTGTTACATGTTTCCTTTTTAGGATTTTTCCTTTTTGTAAAGTGAAAAATCAACGACCGTTTTAGAAACGCCCCTGGGGTCAAACAGCTAAAACAGGTCAACTGAGGCCTCTTTCACCTACTCTACCACTATGCACTCTACCTTTATTTCCTCTCCTACTATCTGCTGACTCTCAGCCTATCTTACTCTACAGGCCGATGATGAAGATTTGTTGAACTCACAAATTATTATTATAGCGATACCTTTCACCAGAAGATTGGCAACTCCCAAGGGACCTTTATCTGTTCAACACCAAAATCCCCTGGCAAACAGAAACGAAATATCTTGGGGTAATACTAGACAAAAGATTAACTTTCAACCCACACATCAAAGCCTTATGCACGAAAGCATCTAAAACCATTGCACAACTTTACCCTCTAATAAACAGAAAAAAGCAAGTTAAATACAAGAATCAAAGCACTCCTCTACCTGCTGACGATCCGCGCAATAGTGACATACGCATTGACAGCTTGGAGTCACACATCCAACACCAACATCCTCAAGCTACAGAGAGTGCAAAACAAATATTTGCGCATGCTCCTACAAGCACCATGGTTTGTAAGAACCGTCCAACTGCATAGAGACACAAACATCTCTTACATCTTCACCTTCCTACAAACTACAGCAGCAAAATTCTTCTCAACAATCTCCACACATCCCAACGATCTTAGTGAAACAGGCAGCAAGCTACAATGAAACTGACCTCTTCAAACACAAGAGGCCAAAAGCCATTCTAAAAAAATAGCAACGCCGAGTAATCTCCATGTCCCCCCCCCCACACACACACACCCTCCCCAGGGCGAGCTTACAGCTCATAAATCTGTCCTTCAATTCGTCTTCCCTATCAGACAATGGGGAATAAAAAAAAACATCTTACTTCACTCTTCTGGCCAGTGATGTTATGGTTATGGCACATTAAGTTTTTAATCAAAAAACATGTTTAAGTAAATATAATATTGCAAAAAAGTCAGAATTTGCAAAAAGAATTAGTCCAAACAAGAATACAATATTATCTATTTTAATAGATATTTGATTGTTTTAATTTAAAATTCACTAATGAGACTTTTGATTTTTCATCTTCTCAGCCGATTTACTTAAATCTGGATTGTATGTCGCGCACTTTAATGGTAATTCGGCTTTCAAACTTTCATCAGTCAATTTGTTCCTATACTTATTTTTAATGTAATTCATTGAAGACAAAAATTGTTCCCAATTGTACGTTGAACAGAAAAGAGTCAAAACCCCAAAATCAAGTCGCCTAGAATTTGAATAATTAGTTGGGAAAGAATTCCAACATTTAAATATAATTTCCTGTGGTGTTTCTTCCATAGTTTCCTCATTTTCTTCAATTTGTGCTAGCGTTTCCTGAAGTTTTTGTACCAGATGCTTTTATTCTGAATCTCCAGAAGCTCCATTTGTAGTTCTGCAATTGATATTCCGAGAAAAGCTTCAATATCTATTCATTTTAAATTGCAATTTAACGGATGTAACATAAATTTCATCATCTCCTGATGTTTTTTTTTTTTAATCCTGAAATCTGCTTGTAAATGAATCTAAAATTACAGTAATCATTTCAGCGAATATTTTGCAATCAACTTTTTCTTGATTTAAATTCAATCTATAATTTTTTAGATTTTCAAAATATATAAATTTTTCTTCAGTAACATCTTCGAAAAACACTCTTAGTTTCTGTTCAAAGATAAGGACTTCCTCTAGTAATTGTAAGGCTGTGTTTCCCTTCCCTTGCAACTTCAAATTTAGCTTATTAAAATGTTCTGTCATATTAAACAAAAAACAAAAAATTTGTATCCATTCGGGATTTCTGAGAAGTGGTTAAGAAAACTATTACTTCTTTTAAGCACTGAAAAAAATGTTTTAATGCTTTTCCTCTTGATAACCATCGCACAGATGTAAATGTCACTAAATCTTTATGTTGACTACCTAGTTCCTCTAAAAATGTGTCAAAAAGTATGTGATTCAACGCCTGAAATCGGATGAAATTGATCATTGGCACAATAACATCCATCACCTTTTTAGTTGTGGTAAAAATCCCAAAGAATCTGCAACTAAAGCTTCTTGATGCAAAACGCAATGAAATGAAATAACTAAATGTGGAATATGAATGGAGAATAATTTAACAAACCCCTTATTTTTCGCTATCATAGAAGGCCCGCCCTCGGTCGCAATGTATACTATATTATTAATATTTATATTTTTATTCTGTAAACTTGTTAGAAGGTTTTCTTGTAGTGTGTCCTTTAAGTGTTAGCAGATGAAGAAGTTCTTCTCGAATACCGGAAGATGTGATATATTTAACCATCACGCAGCATCGTGCTATATCGGAAATATCATTTGATTCATCAACCGGAATAGACAGAATTAATATCCATAATTTGCATACGAGATGGTATCAAAATGTTTCGAGATTAGCTCTGTTTAGGAGCAATTACTTTATTTATGTACGTTTACGCACAGTAAAATAGTCCCCTTGCATAGCAATGCAGCGCTTCCAGCGTATTTGAAACTTCTGCAGAAATTGATACAATCTGTACCTTCACAGTTCTAACCGAAAAAGGGAAATCTTTAATTGTTTTACGTATTTCTTCCTTATTTTGCATATTTTTAAATAGAATTTCAGAGACATTACACATGCATTTTTTTAGAAATTCACCATCGGTAAAAGGTTTTCCCGCTTTTGCTGTTTCAAGGGATAACAAAAAACTTGCTTCAGTAGTATGCTAAAGCAATGTTTTCCTTTGTAATTCTTCAATAGCTTTTTTTCTATTATTACCCTCAGGATATTTTTAACTGAAGTCTAAATGTTTCCCTCGAAAATGTCATTCGACATTACTTGATTTGTTATTTTGAAGTCGTAGATGGCAAATTAAACATTGAGGATTTCCATTTACTTCTATAAATGCAAATTTCTCTATCCTCATTTTATTGAATCCTCTGTTTTTTCTTCGATTATTTTTCTTTTTCTTGAACTCATATTAGGAGGGTTATTATCACAAATTTACCTGCAAGTAAAAACACACGTTCCACATAATAAAAATTAATTTGTGCATAACATTCATTACCTGACACTAAATTAAACACCAATTTAGTACCGCAATAAATAAGTTAACGAACAGAATATTCATTTGGACAGTTTAAATCCGTATGTATCTAAAAACCGTGGTGTTTGACAGGACAGCTGATCAATTAGTTCAAATGTTCGCCATTGCGCTATTCACGTGACGCAGTTGTTCATGTCATAAAATTGCATGCGTAACACACGTCACGTGCATAGTATCTAGCGCCACGAACAGGCCGTGTCAAAAAACAATATTTAGTTGTTTGTATTAATTATGTATCTTTAAATTCAATATAAAAAAGCCGCACTTTGTTCAGCCAAGAGTTGCCCGTTTGATATGATACTGCGCTTGATCTTTCAGAAAACAAGGATATGAAATTGTCCCAGTATAATTATGTACCCCCCTCTCCCCAACAGACACCATACAGTACATGCAATAAAAACAAGTAATTTTATTGCATCACTAAATGCAGTGTGGTGGGGACAATCAGTCTATCTACTATATGTAGCGATATTTACTGGAAATTCGACACAACTAGAAAGAAAACGAAGCTACATAATGAGAAACAACTCCCTTCCCACATCTAACTAAATAAATTGTCTTTGTGTCTTATGAATCTATTTCAAATGTTCAGATTTCAGAAAATACGTGGTCATATCTGTTCATAATGCAGCCACTGAGTGCAGAATCCAACCGATTTATGCCAAGCAAGTTTTCAAAAGCAAATGAAGGGATAGAGAACCTCGCCGTTGGCGTTCGATGGGTCTGTTCTTACCAGCTCCTCTCTACCTTGGAATAACATCAAATTAAACTAAATTAAAAATACGACAATGAGATTAACATTTGAATTTAAAGTCTATGACGTTAAAGATAAATGCAACTTTGATTTTTCATGTGTTACGTGCCATCAGAAGCTTGGCAAAAGTACCCTTCATGCTGTAAGAATCAAGGCAGTCTGTGGTACCTAACATCTCATATTCCAGTGTTCACCAGTGGTAAGTTTGTTGTATCCCTAAGTAATATCTTTCAAGAGACTCTCCTCTACTCAGAAAATTTTAGTTAATCTATACTGAAGAAGAGGACCCTAAACTGTATCTTGTCTAGCTTATAAGAACGAGGATGGGTCCGAAAACGTTCTGCTAAACACCTGGAACAAAAATGATGCTAAAGCAGGGGCGAATTCTCCATGCTTGCTGCGCAATTATTTGTTAATAAATGCATGCATTTATAAGCATTCCATTTAGGCTTTTATTTTTTAATCGTTTTTGATAGAAGACGTCTTAAACTTGCGCGGCAATAATTTAGCTTTGCGTTGTGTATCGAAGGCCGATGCTTGCTATTCAAAGCTAACTTGGCTTGCTCGGTTGTAGGAGCTTCCATGTCGTCGCAGCAGCACTGTAATTTCATGCGCGCGGTCATAGCCATTTCACGTCGTCTCACTGTGTTGCTTAAACACAGGCCATACGCAGTCAATGTAGCTCTAGCCAGTGAGCTTCAGCCAGCCTTTACAAGTGTGCATGTTGCTTGAAAAATTAAGTTACAACCAACTTTTTATGACGATGTTATTGACCAATTCATAAAGAAGAACCGTAGGGAAGAATTTGTATTCCAGTAGCTAAATTGAAAAAGATAGAATATCATTTGTAAAATAAATGTTGTATTTGTGTGATTAAATGTACATAAATTTCTAAATATATAGTTTTAAATGGTCAGTAATTCATTATTCGGCTAATCAGACTTCAATCACACCTCTCAATCCCTGAATGATAATAACAGCAAGCTTGAATTTCAAGACAAGCATTCGCCCCTGTATTAAAGCAACTGCCAAGTCCGTCGCCAGATTAGATTGCGCCCTGAGACAAACAATTAAATATCGCCCCTGATGGATTATAAGAAAAAAATATAAGAAAATCTCCAATTGCTATTTTGTTTTTATTACAAGAGAAACATTAATGCAAAACGATTACATAATAATATTAATTAAATGTTTGCTCTAAGGGGATAACGCACAATAAAACTGTTTATAAGCTCTTCTAAACTGAAATTATAAGCTATGTCCGCCTCTATCGATATAGTTGCTAGGCCAACATCAATGGATTAGGGATGCTACCAGATTAATACCAGGATATGAGTATATAGACCTGATTACAACTAGAATTAATGCCCTGCCCACGAGAGCCTGTACAGCTCGTTGGGGTAGAGATGACATTAACTGTAGGGCTGGCTGCCGCGACCATGAAACTCTGTCTCGTATCTCTTAGAACACATGGAATCCGTCTACGGAGGCATGATGCTGTGGTCTCCATATTAAATTACCGTTTAAGAAATAAAGGTTGGGAGACCCCGGTAGAACCTCATTTCCGTACAGAGGTAGGCATAAGAAACCCGAGGTGATAATAAAGAAGTATGGGTTATTGATGATGTTATCTCTCTTTATTAGGACTGTCATATGGAGACTTCAAAATTCTGTCTCGGCGTGCAACGCAGGGCACACTCGTAGGTTGGCGCTGCCACCAGCGTATGACCATTTTTTACAGTCCTGTTAAAATAATTGTTTTCTAATATCTTTCCAAGACAGGAGAGAAGGATGATGGGTCGGTAATTCTGAGAAAATTTCAAATCTTTTCCTGGCTTGGGAATTAAAATTATATCTGCTGTTTTCCATCCAGTTAGAAAGTAGTTAAGCCTGAGCCTGCACTTGTGACAGCCACTATATGCATGATTGCTTTTTTGTGGTAGACATTTAATAAGTTAGTTTGTGATTCCATTTGTGGCCGGAGTTTTATTAGTAAGTTTTTTGCTGATTCCATGGATTTCAGCTGCAGAGGTTGGGCTGATATTTAATTGATGGATACGGTGATTCAGAGCGTGACGTACCTATCGATGCACTTTGGAAATGAAAGATAAGTCTGCAAATGAGTAGTTGAGACTAAACTGTAGTTCAAGACTGTCTGAGAATGCTTCCGATTTTGCATCGTATCGATACACTATATCACACTCGCTGTGTATTGGTGGAACATAATTTGGTGGTTTGCAAAGTGATTTGAAAAATTTCTATAGAGAATAATTATCCAGTTGTAGGGATCGGAGCGTGTTGTCGCAGTGTTAGTTGCGGAAGTCTTTTATTGCATAGCGTACTAGGTTAAAGAGGCCTCAGTTGACCTGTTTTAGCTGGTTGCCCCCCAGGGGCGTTTCTAAAACGGTCGTTGATTTTTCACTTTACAAAAAAGGAAAAATCCTAAAAAGGAAACATGTAACAAAATAATCAACAAAAACGTACAGAAACCCCACAAGGTGGTTACTGTGTCTCTTTTGTTGTGGGCAGTTATTATTCTTTTGGCCACCTCACTTCCCTTGGCCATGTCTAGTTTGCAGAGAGCTATGAAGAACGCCGAGGCTGCCTCCTCGTCTAAATCCTGGGATACCTCTACTTGCTCAGGGGTGATTTTGCTGATGTCATCAACGAAAATGTAACCCCATTTTGCGCTGACGATGTCAGATCCATGTTCCCCTGTGAGGAGGAGTTCAGGTTCTCCTATTTTTTTCATCGCCTCTTTGAATTTTTCGAATTTTTTGATCTATGTAATCAGTGATCAGCATAAACACTTGGCAACCGCCATTAATCCTTATTTTTTTTTTAATAGTCCTTATAAGGACTGGCTTAAAGGGGCGAAGCAAGAATGCTTTTCATCTTCCCCGTTATCTGTAGAGGACAGTGTAGGGATAAGGTGTTATTGAGCTATTAAAGCTCTGATCATGGCAGGAGGGTAACAGCAATAGCCGAGCCTCAGTTAGAACTTCATTAGCTACAGCAGTGCCATCCGTTACCCTCCAAGGGTATTGGATTGAATGGATGTCCAGATCCCGCCATTAATCCATTTGTTGCAATTTATATATACGAAATAAACACAATTTTTGTATTGCTGTCTTAAAACTTCTGTCAAAATAATTATATTTTTAATTTATAAAAGTATTTCCAGAATTATTAAATAACATTTAACTTACAATATGATTTTATACTGTAAAATGGTTATAAACTTAATATATATTATACTACAGTTAATTAATCGTGTCCATTACTATTCGGTAATAGATGAACATTGAATGTGCAGAGTATATAAGCGTTATTCACTCGGGAGGTTGCTGTTAAAGTCCTACCATTACAAGACAAAGGGGAATATGAAAAGCAATTTTGCTTCACCCATCTAGCCAGAAATGTTAATGTTAATGTTAATGAGGTTGCTGTTGTAATTTTGTAGTGTAGGACGCGGTATATCTGAGAGAAAACATTCATCACTAGTATGTACTAAAATGCAAAAAATAAAAATAAAGTAAAGAACAAACACTGCAAATATAATATTTGATGATACCAATTAAGTGGATATTGAATCCAACATTATTTCATAGCCGAATATAGAAACTACAAGAGTTTCGTGCGAATATATACATAGAAACTAAAAGTTTCGGTGAATGCAAGCATAAGTAGTTCAACTTATGAGCAACTCGTAGTAAAGGTGAGGCAAGCTCCTACCCCTTCCTTAGTATTTTACATAAACGTAACGAACATCTCCTAGAGGACATGTAAGATAAATATTGAATCCAACATTACTTCATAGCCGAGTATAGAAACTACAAGAGTTTCGTGCTGTATATATAGATTTATAGAAACTAAAAGTTTCGGCGGACTCAAGCATAAGCAGTGCCATACCGGGCAACTCGTAGGAAAGGTGGGGCAAGCTCTAGACCACTTATTATTATTATTATTATTAAGTGACACCTCCAGGGAGTCCAAAGACTCATCGAGGGATAATGTGCCAACACCATCGAACGATTGGTACCCTTCTAACCGCGCTCAAACCTGCTTAACTTTTTGCGAGCCATTAGTAGCAGAGGCTCTACCAATCGACCAACCTTTGCTGGCAAAGGGTCACTTTCCTTAGTATTTTCCATAAATGTAAAGCACATCTCCTAGAGGATATGTATGATAGAAATATGTATGATAGTTATTGAATCCAACTTTATTTCAGCATTATTTCTATACTTTCGTGCCGAAAATATAGTAAATAAAAATTTCGGACGCAAGCATAAGCAGTGCCATACTGGGCACACGTAGTAAAGGTGGGGCAAGCTCCCGAACGTTGTCGTCGTATTTTCGATAAATGCAAAGCACATCGCCTAGAGCAGTTTTCATCAAACATTTCACCGTGAGGGCCACATTGAGTACTTCAACCCTGTTCAGCGGGCCGTAGTAATAAAAAAACTCTAGAACTAGATATATGAGTTTTATTGAAAGCAGATAAAAACTGATCACAGAGTATGTGAGATTAAATTATCGTATATTAATGACAACGAACACCATCAGCAAATTTTTGCTAGTCGTAAGTTTTTCAACCGAATATACACCGACAATTTACACGTAACTTTTTTTAATTTCGCATAACTTCGACTTTTTTGTCAATGAATACAAATCGCGAAATTTTGTGTTTATTTCGTTTTTTGCTCGTTAGTTCATTTTAACCGTGTTTTTACCCACTTTTTTAAGTGTTCTTATTTCATGCGACATAATTTTTTTTGACATCCACATCCACTGAGCTACACAGAGCCTGTGTAGCTCAGTGGATGTGGCGTTTGCACACCACCGCTCTAGGCCGCACGAAGGAAGTCTTGGTTTCGAGTCTAGTCGGCGACTACAGGAAATTTTTCTAAGCCTTTTTTCGACCGGTTCCCGAGTTAGTCGAGCTCTGGCACGGGCAAGCAGGTTTTTCCTCCCGGAAACTCGGGTTTTTCGTCCTGTAAACTCAAGAAAATCGACCGTAGAACCCACATTATTTCAGACATTAAATATATTGTGTTAGGGTTAGAGACCACGAGATGGCGGCACATTTGAGCCGTCTCTCTTCACTGCGTACCGCTTAATTAGTGATAGCCTTGGGCCATCTGTCTCTAATTGGGTACCAGTGGAGATTGAACTGCCCACTCAGTCTCCAAAAGTTAGATAGGGCTAAATGGCCTCGCCTACTCCCGTATATACGGGAATAAAAAGGCGTTAGCTGATTTTTTTTTTAAATTTTTTTTGTTGATAAAAAAGTTTATTCGGATATAACTTTTTTATTTTGTTTTGAATTCTAATTTTTTTTCTTCGTTAGTCCATTTTGACCGACCTTTTACAGTCAGAATGACCGTAACTTGGATTACGGTTAATGGATTAAGGAACCACTTTTTGTTATTCGGGAATATATTCTGAACACAATTTTAATTAATGCATTTGAAAACTATCAACACCCCATGATTTTTTTGCGGATTCTTATTGAAAAATTAGTCCAATTGGCGGGCCGGATAAAATCATATCGCGGGCCGCATCTGAACTGCAGGACGTAGTTCAGAGACCCCTGTCCTAAAGGATATGTATGATAAAAATAAGCCTTTCGCTCTCTATTTCAGTAATACATGATGGTTTATTTATTTTCAGTTACAATCTAGAAATTATTGAACAAACAATAAAAAATAAAAAAAAAATGATCCATACTATACTGACATCGGAGGTAGCGGTATCCCTTAGATACAATTTACTGTCAAACATCATAAACCTTTACATAGCATGTGTTAAACCAAAAATGAAAGCAAAAAAAAAAAGTGCGGAATGTCACTCGTAACATATCAATGCACAGCTACTCATGACCTCCAAGCTATACACTGAATTGTGTAAGAATAGTAAACATTTTGCATATATCAGTCAGATCAGGTCGACCTCCCGAGTGTTAATCTCCTCACTATGAGAAACAACTCCCTTCTCACATCTAACTAAATAAATTGTCTTTTGTCTCTTATGAATCTAATTAAAATGTTCAGATTTCAGAAAATATGTTTCAAATATAGAAACTTTTAGTTTCTATATTTTCGACACGAAACTCTTGAAATAATGTTGGATTTAATATTTATCATACATATTTCTATCATATATATCCTCTAGGACAGCGTTTCTCAAAGTGTGGTACGCGGATCCCCGGGGGTTGCAAAAGGTCTTCAGGGTGTCCGTGGCAATTTTTGGCTATGCATCATTAACACATGGAATAAAATTTAAGTTTGAGATCGTAAAACGTTCCTATTGTATCGCTGAATAAGGTACAGAGACATTTGCAGGCCGTGTAATATGTTTCTCAACAAATAGTGCAATTAGAGACAACTGGGTAAAAACGGAACTAATGAATCGCATGACCCCTCCCACATAAAATGCTGTATAGTAGACAATCAAAACCATACGGTGCACCGGTAACATATGGTTTTGTTTGAGTGAACGTGTTAAAACTAAGAAATATATCGCTTCTCGGCCTTTTGGCTTAGATCAGTGTGTAGTATACCAAACTCTTGTAGTCTTGATGAGTTAAAAGTTCTTTTTAGGACTTCCAGGGTAACAAGTATAGTTTCTGTTCTTAACCGTTAATATCGGTACGAGTCCCATTGGGTTTCACGATATTTAACGGGAAATTTACATAACTTCCTAAACCCCAGACTGGGGAAATATCAAACACTCGGTGGTGGGAATAGTTAGGCTCCCCCATCTGATCATGCCCTCCATTCTGCCGCGTGTGCGTACCCTCGGAATTGAGGTTGACGCCACAATACTGGCGATGGCGAAAGCTATCATAGACTGCGTCGGCGCACAGAACATTTTTGGATTTACCCCTTATGGGGGAGGAAGATACCAGGTAGTGACCAAAAATATGGAGACCAGAGAAAAGCTTCTCATAGGATTTGACTGTGGCAAAGTAAAAGTATCTCCCTTCATGGTTGGGAGCATGCTTAGAACCCTTAAGATACCACGATTTCCCCTAGAATATGCAGAGAACAACGATATAATTCACAGCGTATTCTCTAAGTGGGGAGTTGTACGGGAAATCCAGGTTCACAATGACGCAGACAATCCTGAGTGGAAGTCAGGGGAGGTAACTATCTCTCTTGAAATGAGGACCGAAGTTCCTAACTTTGTCCTCATAAGATCTGCCCGGGTAATGGTAAATTACCCAGGCGTCAAAAAGCAGTGCTTTAGATGTAGTGCCTTCAATCATCTTGGGGCAGACTGCCCTCGCATAAAATGCAAGAACTGCCTAAAAATTGGCCACAACCAAGAAAAATGTGAGGCAGCTTATTTGAAATGTGGGGTCACTGACCACAAAGTCGACACCTGCCCATCCAGAACCCTCGCAGAGAGGATGGGTGGTGCAGTCACATCAGCAACAAAACCAAGTAATGAAAAGATCTCAACACAGGAAGAGTGTCCGCCTCTTGAGGCCACTCCTGATCATGCTGCCATGTCTAAGACAACGAAAAGGTCCCGTAAGGGAGGGAAACCTACCAGAATTGCAGACACCAGCAATACGATCCCAACAGAAGAGACTGACAATGCAGAAACCATCATGGTAACTCCCACGGACGAAAGTGAAGCTACCACTGCCAATATAGACATCGCCAATTCAGATACAGTAGAAGAAGCTGTAGTAGAGATGGAGACGAACACCAAAACTTCCAAACAGCCATTAAGTCCGCAGAAAGATGAGCTGACAAATCTCAAAAAAGCTAAAGTATCTGAAACCGAATACCCAGAAGTACCTCATGCAAAAGCAGGGGAGACTCTAAAACATCTCCTTAGAGGTATGCCCGGGATGGCAGAAAAGTTTAAAGAGGCAATAGATAAAGTAGGAGAACCTGAACTCCTCCTCACAGGGAAATATGGACCCGACATCGTCAGTGCAAAATGGGATGACCTCTTCGTTGATGACATCAGCAAAATCACCCCTGAGCAAGTAGAGGTAGCCCTGGATATAGACGAGGAGGCAGCTTCGGCGTTCTACATTCCTCTCTACAAACTAGCCATGGCCAAGGGAAGTGAGGTGGCCAAAAGAATCATAACAGCCCACAATAAAAGAAAGGAACAGTAACCACCTTGTGGATTTCTGTACTCAGCTTCACTGGTTTTTAGCTCCCACAGGTGGGTGAGGACCTGAGAACCCGAGCGGCGAAGGCTTACAGCGAGGCGGTGCAGTTTCTTGTGAGCTGCATCACTCGGGCCAGATCCTTCCTCCACCTCTAAGTTCACCTTTCAATTTCTGCTTTTCTCTGTACTTTTTTTTTGTTTGTCTTGTTACATGTTTCCTTTTTAGGATTTTTCCTTTTTTTTTAAAGTGAAAAATCAACGACCGTTTTAGAAACGCCCCTGGCGGGGCAAACAGCTAAAACAGGTCAACTGAAGCCTCTTTTACCTACTCTACCACTACGCACTCTATCTTTATTTCCTCTCCTACTATCTGCTGACTCTCAGCCTATCTTACTCTACAGGCCGATGATGAAGATTTGTTGAACTCACAAATTATTATTATAGTGAATGTGTTTCAGATATAATATAAGGAATTCGGTTGAAGAGAATTAGCATTTCAACTGAACTGTCGGCCTGCCTTTGTCAATCAGTAACGCGATCGTTTGTTAATACCGCACCAATCATATGGACGTCTTCATAGCTGCTTTATCTTTACTGGCCTACTGGCCTGTCTGTTTGGAGTTCTGCTTTCACTAGCTATTTGTTTAAGGACTGTTCGTTAAATATGGTAATTTTTTTTAGCTTTCAAATTCTTAAGTATGGATCACAGGTTAAAGACTGGATTTTTAAAATGAGTAAAAGAGAGGAACATAGTAGATACAAGTAGCTGTCAGTAAAACAAGAAAATGTTGATATTGCATCTGGATCAACTGACATTGATAAGTGTGTGTCGTCTGATATCTCTAAAGAACTAACTAGGAAGAAAATGAGAAAACTTCGTAAGTACGATATAAATTTTTTGAAATGTTGATTTTCATGAACGGGAATTGAAGAGGAACCTATTCCATTATGTGTAATTTGCGGTGAAACTTTAAAAAATGAAAGCATGAAACCATGTAATTTAAATCGCCATTTTGAATCGAAACATAATGAATGCAAGGACAAACCTGTCGAATTTTTTTCAAAATAAACTAAAAAAATTTAAAAGAATCTCAAAAAGTGATGTCGATCGTGTCAGGAGGTGAAAACACGAAGGCTTTAGAAGCTTCATATTGTGTGTCGCTATTAATAGCAAAAAGTGGTGCAGCGGAAACAATTGGTGAAACTTTGGTCAAGCCTGCAGCAAAAATAATAGCGGAAATTATGATCGGAGATAATGCAAAAAGATCTTTTGATCGGATTTGCATTTCAAACAGTACCGTTCATCGAAGAATCACCGAAATGGCTGGAAATATAAAACAAACATTATTATGCGATATACGTAAGAGTCGTTATGCGTTGCAGGTAAATGAATCCACCGACATTACAAATTTTGCAAGTCTTCTAGTGTTCGTTAGGTACGAAAAAAATCAAAAAATTCATGACGACCTTTTATATTGCCAACCCTTGCCAGAACATACAACAGGAGAAGAAATATTCAACAGCATAAATACCTTTATGCATCAAAACAAGCTTGATTGGAAAAGTTGTGTTGGAATAAGCACGGACGGAGCGAAATCCATGGTCGGATCGAAAAAAGGGCTTGTTTCAAGGATTGGAGCTGTTGCACCAAATGCAAAGTCGACACACTGCTGCATACACAGTGAGGCTTCGGCTACACATATGATGTCTACAGACCTAAGAAAAGTTCTTAATGAAGCTGTTAAAATTATATTAAAGGCCGCCCTCTAAACGCCAGACTTTTCTCTCAACTGTGCAAAGAAATGGGAAACAACTATACACAACTTCTTTTCCATACCGATGTTCGTTGGCTTTCTCGTGGAAAAGTCCTTACTCGTTTATTTGAACTTCGGAATGAACTACAAGTTTTTCTTGATGAAAAGTTTGAATTGAAAAAGTATTTACATAATTGGAAATGGCTCAGTCAATTAGCATGCCTGGCAGATATATTTACAGTATTAAATAGTCTTCATTTATCTTTACAAAGCAAGGAAATTTCTATATTTCATGACCAATATAAAGTGAACGCCAAGTTGGCAAAAATGAAGTTATGGCAAAAGCGGGTTGGTAATGAAGAATTTGACGCGTTTCCATCGCTTTATGAATTGCTTGCAAGTTCAAATGAACAAATTGATGATGATGTGAAAATTACTATCATGCAGCATTTAAAAAGCTTACAAATAATCTAGAAAAGTATTTCCCTGAATTGGACATTAATATTGAGTGGATAAGATACCCTTTCAATAAAAACAAATTTATGCCAAAGGGTCTATCGTCAATAGAAGAAGAACAACTTTTAGAACTAGCTTCTGAAGGTTTCCTAAATAATAAATACAGCGAGATGACGTTATCATCATTTTGGCTACAAATACAGAATGAATTTCCTGAATTAATAGACAAAGCTCTAAAGTTCATTTTTCTATTTCCAAGTTCAATTCTGTGCGAAATTGGATTTTCGGCCCTTGTAGATATTAAGACGAAGAAGAGGAATCGCATTATAGATGTCGAACCGCATCTGAGATTGAAATTAACAACTATAGAGCCAAATTTTGCTGAAATTTTATCTCACCATAAGCAATTTCACTCCTCTCATTGATAATGCATTATTTCAAGTAAGTAAAACTTTATAGTATCTTTATAAAGTTTGTTCTATTAAAAAAAATCATATTTTTTGTTTACATGAACATATAAATTTAAATAAAATAAATATTTAATTTTTAATATTTTAAATTAATGTATTAATTTTAATTAATTTATTTGTTTTAATTAATTAATTAATTAATTTTTAATTAATTAATTAGGGGATACTTGGTAATAATGAAAATTTAAGAAGGGGTCCGCGGATATCTGAAGTTTGAGAAACACTGCTCTAGGAGATGTGCTTTACATTTATGGAAAATATTAAGGAAAGTGGTCTCTCGCTTGCTCCACCTTTACTACCAGTTGCCCAGTATAGCACTACTTATGTATGCATCCCCTAAAATATTTAGTTTCTATATATATATATTCGGCACGAAACTCTTTTATTTTTTTTCTATAATCGGCTATGAAATAATGTTGGACTCAATATTCACTTCATTTGTACCATCATGAATCATTTGTACCATCATGCAAATATATTGCAGTGTGTGTTCTTTTTTTTTTTTTTTTTTTTTTTGCATTTTAGCACATACTAGAAATGAATGCTATTTCTCAGATGTACGGCGTCCAACGCTGGAAAATTACCACGATCTCCGAGTGTTAAATTTCAAAATGTTATTTCAACAAAAATTAGTCCCCTCTGAACCGCGGGTTCGCTATCCGCGGCTTCAGTTAATTGCTGTCAAACCCGGTCCGGAGATATTAACATACGAAAGGTGAACTTACGAAACTTTCATAGTCTCTACAAACATTCGGCTTTGAAACAATGTTGGATCTGATATCCACTTAGCTTATGTAATTTTACATCGTTGAAATACAGCTGTATGACTCTTTCTCTTAGTAATAGACACTTCTGCAGATTCCAGAGATAATCCAACACCAGGGCAGCTCGCAGCAAAGGTGGAGAAAGCTACACATAATCCGAGGTTGCTAAGATTCCATTCACATTCAGATAACTTTATTACAGTATGTTGTTATAATTGTTCTGTTTTATTATTAATTTTTGTTGTTAATCTCTTACCGTGCGTAATTTATAAATTAAATTTGGTCATAAGTATTTATGTATAGGAAAAAACATAGTGTATTATTAGGGTTCGTTACTATCTGCGGTTTCAGGTATTTGCGGAAGACGATGGAACCAAACCCTCGGATACGGGAGACCTACTGTATTTGTGAATTGCACCACGTCAGTGATTAATAATATTCGGCGTGGATGAGACCAAGATTTTCTGGAGATACAGAAAGCTACAGATATGATATGTTTATGGAGAAAGCATAGAAATAAATCTCACTGCACGAAAAAAAAATCCCCTCCGGTTAGTTGGGTACTATGAAAGGTAAGGCTCTTCTTAAATTTGTGTTCTTTCTCATTCTTGAATAATGTTCCATTGCATTTAAAATGGTGACATACTTGGAGTTGAGCTCTGAATAACTCTTTTCCAGGCCTATTTCGTTCCTCTCTTCACTGTTATTCCGTAATGCAAAATGTTATTTCACAAAAGGCATTAGATACAGGAAAGGAAGAAAAAAGGAATTATTATTATATACGTACAATAAAGGATAAACAGTTAATCTGGAAACTGACATTCAATACCACCCCCCACACACACACACATGTTTAAAAACCATGTCTTTAAAATGAATTTAATGTTAACCACTTGTTGAAGTGTGAAATGTATATTTCTAAAAAGCGCCAGTTTCAGCCTCAAACTTTTTCTCTTGTTTTCGTCTAGATTACCTGAAATATACGTTGCTATTTTTCATAATATTCGTCCATTTTTTATTCTTTAATATCTGGTCAGGGATCAACGATAATGCAATTCAGTGCTTTTAATATATTCAATTTCTAGTAGTTTCGGAGTTTGAAAGATTTACATTATACGCTGAACAAAATAGCAGATGATCTATAACTGGCAACGGACAACATATCGGTGGAACATGTCGTATAATTTCAAAATAATAATAACTGAAAAAAAAAACTTGGATAAAATTGAACTTTCATTTTTCTTTTCTTTTTTTTGTGATCTTTTGTGTTCATTTGAATTTAAATGCGATAAAATAGTTTCTTGCCCTCACATTTTGTCGAAAAACTTTGAAGTAAAATTTACATTCACCTTCACGAGTCTTTTAATGAACCAGTCATATGTTTTTTAACCTACATTATTTAAAGAACAGTTATTAATGAACATCAATTAATGAATATTAATAACTGTAATTCAGAATTTTTCATATACGTACAGACAAAGTACAGATGCTGGAAATGCACTATCAGATTGTCACAGCTGTCAATAGTAGTTACGCATGCTCAAGCGCATATGTTTATAAAATACAAAGCTCACTCAGTTTGAGTGCCAAGACATAAATCCTCTTTAATTCAGTATATTAAAACAATGACTCGTAATTAGTAGTTTACTTAATTTTTGCAACCCGTCATATAATTCCCGGAAGATAAAACTCTGCGCAGGGGGATTCAAGTAGACTCCTTTTGTCCATTCTAGGAGGGTTGGCAATCCTACAGTTAACTGAGATGTTTTTTGTGCGAGAAAGAAGGCCGCACTCTATTTTGGTAACACCAAAGGTGACTGCGTAGTACTCACACCATTATAGAAATGGTTGATCGGTGTTTATGGCAATGGTTATAGAAGATGGGCGAACATACTTGCTTCCATTTGTAGACTACATGTTAGCTCAGTATATAAAAAATTGCGGAGATAATACAAGCTGTTTATTTATACCGAAGTAGAAGTTTTAATAGCAACTGGGATTGAAATCAGTGTCACACTACCAACCGCGCGCTGTCTAGAAACATAGGTGGCAAGTATCTGGAAGCTTCGTTTAGGTTAGACCCGTTTACTATATAGCTGGAATTCTTTTACTGGTAAACCTACGAATATAGGAGGTTCTAGGTCTTCACAGTAGGTCTAGCACTTCTGTGAAGGATATGTCACACTGCCTTGTGTAAAGAGAATGGGGATAGAAGTCCTATGAAAAATATCTCGATGGTTATATATCATCACCCAAATAACCTCATCCATCTCTCAAGAAGCTATATGTATGTGAATAGATGAACAAAGAAATATGTGTACAGTGTAACATCAATAAATTTTTTTTTTTTGATTTATTGAATTAAAAGTCTTATTTGTTCGTTATCTACAAACAAGGTTAATGAAAATTAACAGTGTGGGAAAATAATTCACAAATAAATTCTACTTACAGAAATAGGTTAAGAACACAAGGAATCGATGGTAAAATTAATAGTTATATTGGTAATTTCCCAACGGAAACCAAGAGTTCGAAACAAAACACACGATTTCTCACCTATGTACAACAAAAGGCGACCGGATAAGATAGATACCTTAAAGATAAGACTTACTGAGAAATATACAGTGTTGGAAAATAAATTCACATATACTTTATATATTTATTAATTCTGCTCAGTTATTCTGTTAGAATATGACCTGTAAAAGTAAAATACAGAAAATAACGAATCAATTTGAAAAAAAAAAAAATAATAATTTCACTTGTCAGAATTCCATACTCTAACAACAATCGGAATTCGAAACCGGAAATAACACTTAACCTAAACAAAACGGCGCACAGACTTTCCCACCAAGCTTGGGCAACAGTGGGAAAGAATTAATACAGACAACCAATCGGATAGTACTCTAAATTAAAATTAAATGTAAGCATTAATTTACTACACCAATGAATTCCGACGGTAATGAAGAATGAATAATTTTAGAATATGTGTCATTCAAACATGTGGATACTAATCCCTTAGTCATATGTAATTATTTGAGAAATATCCAAACTTGAGGAAATGCTACCTTTTGAACAATACCCCAATTTACGGATGTGACTCATGTCATCCCCTTTGAAGAAAACCGCTCGCTGGGGGATATTGCAAATGACGAAACCATAGCATCTACGGTCTGTAATCTAAAGGATGAAGTAACTAGTTCAGGTTACGGTATTTACAGAAATTTCATTCTTTGTGGTTTTTGTGTTTGTGTTGTGGATATAAAATTCAACTATTTTGGAATATTCGTATTTAGAAGAGTCATCTGGAAAGCTGTAAGTACTTTTTTAACTTAAACATAACAACTGCTCGTATGTTTTTTGGTAAGCGTAATTCTAATACTGAATAGTTTTTTTTTTCCATAAGAATAATCATAGGGTATATATTAGAGTACCAAAATGGATACATTAGCGATTTTTTACGTCTAATGTGTATGTGTGTTTGTGTGTGTTTAAGGACAGGTATTTTAAGTATATAATTAATTATTCAGAAAAGCTCGAAAGACTGCCGCCATCACGACTTACTCTAAGAATTCCCACCCTTTAAAGAAACAAATATCCCAAATGTATTGGAAAATTAGTACTACCATCTATATAAAAATTAAAAAAAAAAAAACCGTATGTTTGAGTGACACCAGTATATAATTAATTATTCAGAAAAATCTAATCACACCCGCCATCACGACATACTCTAAGAATTCCCACAGATGACAATGACGGATGTGTGTCACCCTGGGAAAATTCAAAGATATCTTATCTCAAAACATACCCCACAATTCCATAGCCAAACCAAAATACCACACAAAGACATAACGTCACGATTCTTATCTCTAACACCACGTGATGTCCCCAACAGACCAGCGAAATTCCAAACATTCAAAACTCAATAACAACAAACATACACGTCACGATTCCTTATCTTATCTTGATCTTCGTCTGGTCAGAAGTGTCCACCAATCACGACACGTTTCCTTATACACTAATATATCTCCCTTTTCCATTCAAAACAACAACGTCACTTATTTACGACTAACAAATGATGTCACTGATATTCATCTGACAACAACAAACATTCACGTCACGATTCCTTATCTTATCTTGATCTTCATCTGGTTCGAAGTGTCCACCAATCACGACACGAATCCTTATCTCTACCATCACCCATAATTCCATACGCGAACCAAAACACAAGAACTGAAGCCATTACCAATCACGACACGATTCCTTATCTCTATCATCACCCATTATCCCATACTCGAACCAAAACACAAGAACTGAAGCCAGTGACACATATGCCCACAGGGAAATTCCAAACATTCCAATCCCATGACGTCACACACAATGACGTGAGGAAGCCACGCCCACCGGAAGCATTTGGTCAGAAGAGTCTCCCATACTACTAAGCTCTCATCGAAACAGTCGGCGCCGACCAGATTTTTGGAATTAGTCCTTTCGGCGGAGGTCACTTTCAAGTAGTCGTTAGAAGTATACAAACCAGAGAAAAACTACTCGGAGGTTTTGATTGTAAGGGGAAAATAATAGTCCCATTTGTAGTGGGAAGTATCACCAAGTTACTCAGAATCCCGAGATTCCCTTTGGAATATGTTGAAACTGATCTAAAGATCATCCACAACATATTCGGGAAATATGGCGTAGTACGCAACGTGGAAGTGTTAAATCCATCTCCACCTTTAAGTATACCTTTCAATTTTTGCTTTTCTCTGTATCTCTTTTTGTTTGTTTCTTTTTACATGTTTTCCTTTTTAGGATTATTCCTTTTTTTAAAGTGAAAAATCAACGACCGTTTTAGAATCGCCCCTGGGGGGCATACAGCTAAAACAGGTCAACTGAGGCCTCTTTAACCTACTCTACTACTATGCACTCTATTTTTATCTCCTCTCCTACTATCTGCTTACTCTCAGCCTATCGTACTCTACAGGCCGATGATGAAGATTTGTTGAACTCACAAAGGGCTAACACTAGCAATTTTATTCTCACCTATATGGCTTTTGATCGCTTCTCGGCCTTTTGGTGGTCAAAGTGTAGTATCTGTGCGCATCAGCTTAACAGGCTAGCATTTCGTAATATCTGTTCTTAACCGTTAATATCGGTACGAATCCCATCCAGGTTCACGATATTTAACCGGAAATTTACAGATCTTCCTAAACCCCGGACTGGGGAAATAACAAACACTTGGTGGTGTGAATAGCTTAGGTCCCCCTCACCAGCTATGGCTTTGCCGCGTACGCGGACACTCGGAATAGAAGTGGATGCCTACCTGCACCCTCGAAGTTTAGCTAAAGCCCTCATCGAAACAGTCGGTGCCGACCAGATTTTCGGATTTACTCCTTTCGGCGGTGGCCGCTTCCAAATAGTCGTTAGAAGTATACAAACCAGAGATAAACTACTCGGAGGTTTTGATTGTAATGGGGAAAAAATAGTTCCATTTTTGGTGGGAAGTATCACCAAGTTAGTTAGAATCCCCAGATTCCCTTTGGAATATGTTGAAACTGATCTAAAGATTATCCACGGCATATTCGGGAAATGGGGCGTAGTACGTAACGTGGAAGTGTTAAATGATGCAGAAAATCCCACATGGAAGTCAGGCGAAGTAACCATCTCCCTCGAGATGAAAACGCCAGTTCCTAACTTTTTTGTCATTGGATCTGCCAGAGTAATGATTAATTACCCTGCCGTAAAGAAACAATGTTTCCGATGTGGTGCCTTCATCCACCTTGGGGCCGACTGCCCGAAAACAAAGTGTAAAAACTGCTTCAAACCAGGTCACAAACTGGATAAGTGTGAGGCAACTTGCCTGAAATGTGGTGCCACAAACCACAAAGTGGACACCTGCCCATCAAGAACCCTGGCAGAAAGGATGGGAGGTGCCATCATAGCAACACCGCCAGGCAATACTAGCAATACAGAAAAGAAAGATTCTCCAAACTTGAAGGCTGCAGTAGAAAGCCATCACAGCATCTAAGGAAAGCCATAAGAAAAAAAATGCCGCGACAGGAACCATGGCATCCAAACCTGAGAGAGAGAAGAAGCGAGAAATCCATGAAGAACCAGCCAAAAAACAAGCTGCCACATGCGCACTCCCTAAAGGGTCAGTTGTAACACTATCTAGGTATTTGCTTACGCTTAGACTCGCCGAACTTTATATATTTACTATATTCGGCACGAAACTCTTTGAGTTTCTTATTCGGCTATGAAACAATATGGGATGTAATATCCCTTAACTTAAATAAGTTTATGTCGCCGAATTGAAGCCTTTGGCTCTTCATATAATTAATAATTAGAAGACTTTTTTTTTTCACTGTAGCAGCCTTTCTATATCTTCTGAGCTTTTAATTTGTATCGGTTTTGAAGTTTGTGACCTCCTCAAGAATATCTTCGCATCTCTGATCCACAAAAATTGCTAATTTTTTTTCTGTTTTTGCTTTTTTTTTACTTGGTACAACAGATTCTGGTTGATTGGTGTTAAATATTCGGATAGGAAGATTGGTGTGTTGTCTTGCAATGCGTTCAAGTCCTTGGAAACTGTTTTTTTCTGTCTTCTGGCTTTTATGAGATTGTCTCTTGTGGACTTGCTTCTAAGACAAACTATGATTAGTGCAGATCGTGGTAAGCCTTGTTTTTTGCTCTTCCTAGGAATCCAATTGTATAGTGTATAAGAGCAAATGGGACAACGAATGATTCACACGATGAAATAGTAGTTTGCGTTTATGTCACGAAAGTTAGTTTTTTTTTTTAATGAATTTTTGCTAGTACTTAAAAAAAAATATCTTTTATTCATTTTTGAGAAATTTTTAACTGTAGTAACATTTGAATTTTTACTTTTCATAGTTGTTATTAGGAAAAATAGTTAATTAAAGTAGGAACATGCAATGAGGGGAATATACTAGTGGATATGTCACCCCCCCCCCCCGAAGAGAGACACTCAATCTCCGTGTCGTAACAATCCTTCAAAATGTCACACAACTTGGATTCCCACCAGGCAGTGCCGGATTTAGGTATAAGCTAAAAAAACTACAGCTTGGGGCCTCGCAATCTACCAGGGCCTCAAATAAAAAAAAACAAAAAGACCAGCTGATGTAATTTAAAACAGTAGGGGGGCCTCTGGGTTTTGTATAGCTTAGGGCCTCAGCAAGTCTAAATTCGGCCCTGCCACCAGGTAATGTATTAAGTAATGGGGGGGGGGGGGGGGAGAAGAATATCAGGAAGCTTCTTGATTTGATACTGTAAGGTCCAGTTTTGTGTACAATAAAGCTGGGACCCTTAAAGCTGGAAAGTGCCGCTTAACACCTGGAACAAACAGAAGAAAGAACATACTAGTAGCAGAGTTATGTAACTTATATTCTCGTCTGTTCTTTCTTGGTGATATCAGTTGCAGTACCGTCGACAAGGTGAAGCATAGAGGCAGCCTTCCTCACATCGCAGCTTAAGAGAACTTGTTAAGCCATATTGTTGTAGGCGCCATCGCTACGTTAACAATTCCTGTTAGCGTAGCAAGTGCGGAAAAAAGTTTTTCCAAGCTTAAACTATTAAAAATTTGCGAACAGCAATGACCCAAGAAAGATTGGTTGGTCTAGCAACAATATCGATAGAGGCGGACATAGCTTATAATTTAAATTTAGAAGAGCTTAAAAACAGTTTTATTGTGCAATATCCCCGATAGAGCAAACTTCTTCTGCAGCTTTTCCCACTTCAGTAGGGTCACTGTTTGTGATGAGTCTCCTCCACAACTTCCTATCCTGGCTTTCATTGTGCTGTAGCCACATCCAAGTTCTTCATCCTAAAGTCCTCCTCCACTATCTCGTCTTTGGCAGTCCGCGCTTCCTCTTCCCCTGCACATCCATCTGCATGACCTTTCTTCCCACATATTCTTCCTCTCTCCTCTTCACATGACCAAACCATCTCAACCTTGCCTCCTGTATTTTCGCTCCTAAGTTCGTAACTTTCACTGTTCCCCTTACATAGCCATTTCTCAGAGTGGTGTGACCTTTCTGGTCACACCACTCATCCACCTAAGCATTCTCATCTCTGCTACCTCCATCCTGCTGATGTTATCTTTCCTCAGGGCCACAGTTTCCAAAGCTTACTTCATAGCTGGTCTCACTACTGTGCTGTAAATTTTGCCTTTTAGATTGATCGGCACTCTCTTATCGCATAGCACTCCAGCCGTCTCTCTCTCCAGTTCCTCCATCCTGCATCCCACTTCCTTCTCAGCCTCACCCTCCTCTTTCATTGTTGAACCTATGTATCAAAAGCCACTGACCTTCCTGATGACATTTCCTTCCAGCTCCAGATCTGTCTCCTGGCTGCCATCCACTTTGCAACACATATACTGTGGCTTACTTCTGCTCAGTCTCATACCTCTCTCTTCCAGTACTTTCCTCCAACTTTCCAGTTTGGCTTCCACTTCTCTTGATTCTGCACATAGCACGATGTCATCTGCATACAACATAGTTCAAGGCGCGTCTTCTCTCACTTCCTCCGCCACCACCTTCATTACAATATTAAACAGGAACGAAATTAATGCAGACCCTTGATGCAATCCAATTGTCAGTGGAAAAATTTTCTGTCACTCCCAAGCAGGTTCGAACACTTGTGTTCACATTTCTGTACATCTCCTGCACCAATCTGACATATTTCTCCAGTACCTTCTTCTCATTCAAACATCTCCAGACTTCTTGCCTTGGCACTCTATCATCTCTGTCATACGCTTTCTCCAGCTCAATAAATACCAAATGTAGCTCCCGTTGCTTCTCTCGAAACTTTTCCATCATCTGTCGTACTCCAAAGATAACATCTGAGGCCGATCGACCAGGCATGAAGCCAAATTGCTCCTTTGCAATCTCCACCTCCTTCCTCAGTTTTCCATCAAGAACTCTTTCTAGGATTTTCATTGTGTGGGACATCAACTTTATTCCTCTGTAATTCTTACAGCCTTGTGCATCCCCTTTACACTTGTAGATGGGGACAAGAGTACTTTTCCTCCATTCCTCAGTTATATTTTCCGGTTGACAAACTTTCATGAACAGGTCCAACAGCAGGTTGAGACATAATGTCTCAACCTGCTGTTGGACCTATCAATTCCTTCTTCCCCAGTGCCTTACATACCTCCACTGGGATATTGTCAGGGCCCACCGATTTTCCATTCTTCGTCCTCTTTATGGCCTCCTTCACTTCCACTTTACTGATGTTCTGCACCATCCCCTCAGAAGGCTGCCCATCTTCTCTGTGAGTCCTCGCATTTTCCTCATTCAAAAGTCCCTCAACGTACATTCCCCATCTGTTTCTTATGTCCATATCCCTCCATAAAATTCTTCCTTCATCGTTTTTGATCTGTTTCACATGTACGACGTCATTTGAAGCCTTATTTGTACATTTTGCCAATCGATAAATCTTTCTCTGTTCTTCCTTTTTTTATAATTGATCATAAAGGTGTTTATATGCCATGGCCTTCGCCTGTGCAACAACTCTCTTGGCTTCTCGCTTTTTTCTCTTTGTATTCCTCTCTGTCCTCTTCACCAAGCACCTCAATTGCACAGCTTAGAATTACTTTTGAATTATGTCTTCACCAGTCTTGTACACTTTCTTGTCCATCCGAAATCCTCTCTAACCCCTTCTCCCTAAAATGGTTCCTCACACTCTCTTCTTTTAAGCGAAACCACTTAATTTTCTTCCTCCCATGACTTTCAAAAGTTCTTATCTTCGACTTTATTTCAACGTCTCTCTCCTTCCTGGTTCATCATTTCCACTC
Organism: Typopeltis vanoorti; assembly: GCF_054136105.1. NCBI lineage: Eukaryota > Metazoa > Arthropoda > Arachnida > Uropygi > Thelyphonidae > Typopeltis > Typopeltis vanoorti. The sequence continues at coordinate 31,384,595 of NC_143564.1, read as the reverse complement.
CATGGCCACCATGCACCCTTTCATAGTCCCTATTCTGTCTCCCAATGTGTCTGTTCAACTCTCCTCCGACAATCTCCATCTCATTTTCTTCTTCCCTCATTTCTTCATCTAGCATCGATAAATTCATCTTTCTCTTCTGCTGTACAGGCGTATACAGAAACGGCGCTAGGGGTCTTTGGTGCCCGCATGCAATTTCTATCTAAGCGCCCCTGTAACGATCCGGGCGTGTGTGATTCTGCAGGCACGAAGGTTAAGTATGCGAAGGTGGCGCCACCCCTTTCGTAGCGGCGCCCGCATGCTAATGGCCGGCTCTGGGCGTATACACATAAGACGACCAGTTGCTTTTCTCCAAGACCCAGTTTCATTCGCATGATCCTGTCGTTCCTCCTACCCACTTTCAGTACTTCGCCCTTCATTCTGCCACACACCACAATTCCGACACCATTTCTTCCCACTTTATTCGCTCCAGAGTAGAACATACCCGTCTCCTAGTTCCTTCGCCTTTTCTTCCTTCCACCTTGTCTCTTGCACGCATAAAATGTCCAACGTCCTCTTCCTCATCATGTCTGCCACCTCTCTTCCCCTTCCAGTCATGCTTCCAACAATCAACGTTCCCTCTCGCAACATTCTCTCCACTTGCTGGGCTCACTTCTTTAACCGCCACCGCCCTTGATGCTGTAGCTCTCGTTTACTTCTCGCAGCTGTAGGGCGATATGGCTGCACGTCGCTTAAGGGGTACACCCTAGCTCTTGTATCACTTTCTTTTCGACTCATTTAATCATATCTAGAGCTGCCAGTGAAGTTTTATGACCGGATGCCCTTCCTGACGTCAACCCACGCCATTTCTCATCCCCCATAGAGGAAACATTTAATTAATATTATTATGTAATCGTTATGCATTAATGTTTTTCTTATAATTAAATCAAAGTAGCAATTGTAGAGTTTTTTATATTTTTGTCTTATAATCCAGCAAGGGCGATACTTAATTGTTTGTCTCAGGACGTGATCTAATCTGGCGATGGACTTGTCAGCTGCTTTAATATTATTTTGATTCCAGGTGTTTAGCAGAACTTTTTTGGACCCATCCTCTTACTTATAAGCTAGACAAGATATAGTTCAGGGTCCTCTTCTTCAGTGTAGATAACCTAAAATTTACTCAGTAGATGAGAGTCTCTTGAAAGATATGCTTAGGGATACAACAAACTTACCACTGGTGAACACTGGAATATGAGATGCTAGGTCACACAGATTGGCTTGATTCTTACAACATGAAAGGTACTTTTGTCAAGCTATTGGTGGCACATAACACACGAAAAATCAAAGTTGCATTTATCTTTAACATCATAGACTTCAAATTCAAATGTTAATCTCATTGTCGTATTTATAATTTACTCTAATTTGATGTTATTCCACGGTAGACAGAGAGGAGCTGGTGTGAACAGACCCGTTCTGCGAACGCCAACACCGAGGTCCTCTATCCCTTTATTTGCTTTTGAAAATTTGTTTGGCATAAATCGGTTGGATTCTGCACCCAGTGGCTGCATTATGAACAGATATGACCACGTATTTTCTGAAATCTGAACATTTGAAATAGATTCATAACAAAAACAAAACATTCAAAACAAAGACAATTTATTTAGTTAGATGTGGGAAGAGAGTTGTTTCTCTATATGCAGCTTCGTTTTCTTTCTAGTTGTGTCGAACTAGAAAGAAAATGTCACTAATTCCACTAAATGTCACTAGATATAGTAGATAGATTTGTAAAATGGTGTATAGAACAATTTTTATACAAAAATACCTTATATACCGATTTTACTGGTAAACGAAATTTCATTTAATATTTTTGTGATTAATTTCTCCAAATTTCTATAGTTTTGTAATACTGTATGGAAAGAAAGTTTTGTAAATTACTAAATAATGTAACCGCCAAATATTATTGTAAAAGAACAAAGAAAGTTAAATGTGAAATTATTTGTGTCAAAAGAAAGAGAAAGATATTTCCAGACGGATTATCTTATTAACTTATGACCTAGGGCAATTACAATCACGAAGGTCAAATATGCACGGGGGTTTCCCGCCTTAATGCAACGACCGAAAAAAAGGTGGCGGGTGCAGAACCTTGTAATACCGAAGGGATTAAAACGTAGCAGAACCAAAGGTCAATGGAGCCTGATAAAAAGCGGTTGCTACGGCTACATAGGGATGTGGAGGCGAGAGGCCGATTGATTGTGGTGATTGTGAAGATTGTGGAGGCGATTATCGGAGATTGCGATCCCTGAGGTTAGCGATCAGTGAGTACAGACGTGTTTATCAGCGCTCCTTGTAGTATTACAGCAGTGAAGCTAAGTTTTGTTTTTAAGAGTGAAGTTAAGTTTTGTTTTGTGATTATTTGATGCATCAACAGCGTGCTCGATCATCAGAGCAGGTAAGTCTTTTTATTTTTATTTTTTCCTACAAAAACATTATCCAGGTTCTCTCCTGTTCCCTGCCCAGTACAACACTCGGTGGTTGAAGGGACAAAGCAGGTCCTTCCCCCACTTCAAGTCCAGATTATGGATTCACCATATGAAGATCTCTCCTTCAAAGAACTTCTAGCTATCTTTCGGCAAATTGGTAACATCCTACACACAAAATGGCCAGGAAAGATAGAAGTTCATCAGATTATGGAGGTCGAGACAGAAGACCCTCAAACCTCCGAAATTTCTCCTAGCCTCACACATGACAGCGTCAATTCCTCCACTGCAGAAACTGTCATAGATTCTAAGGATTACCAAGAAGTCAGCAGAAAGAAGAGAAAGAAAGGGTCTCTTGCTGCAGAACCTGAATCTGCACCTGAAATGGACACATCAGCACAATCTAGTGCAAGCACTGAGACAAATATACCGACACAGTCCAAAGAGCGGATCCCACCAGTAGTCCTGCGATCGAAGGAAAAATGGTCGTTACTCGCAGAGACGATGAAGAAAAGTAACATAAAGTTCTCGTCAGCCAAAAACACAGATGACGGAGTACGCATACAGCCCGAAGGAACAACGGACTATCGCCAGCTCACCAGACTTATGGACGATCATAAAATTCCGTACCATACTTACCAACTTAAAAGTGAAAAGAACCTCAAGGTAGTGATCAGAGGATTAGTAGAAAATATAACAACAGAAGAAATAGCTACTGACCTCAGATTACAAGGCTTGGAGCCAGTCAAGATTTCGCGAATGTATCGCGCAGACAAGCGCCCCATGCCTCTGGTCTTAGTAGAGATCAGTAAAGACCAGAGGGAAATTTATGATCTTAAAATAGTCTGCAACTTGGTCATCAAGACCGAGCCACTACGAAGAAAAGCATCGGCTGGTCAATGCCATCGCTGCCAAAAATTTGGGCATGCTCAAATGTTATGCAGAGCAGACTACAAGTGTGTGAAGTGCGGTGGCAAACATCCCTCGCACACTTGCGTCAAGCCAAAGACCACACCTGCTAAATGTGCAAACTGCAGTGGCCCACATCCTGCAAACTACAAGGGTTGCTCTCTCCACCCATCAAACCTTCAAAAGCCTAGACAGGAATTAACCCAGCCCACTCAGAAAAATATTGTGAGATCTGTGCCTGAAATCCAATTGCAAAAAGTTACACCAGATAAATCATATGCTTCTGTGGTTTCCTCGAGTAACATTAAGGTACTCCCTTCAACTAGCTGTCAAAATTCCTCAGCAATACTCGCTGCATCACTTGGGGAGATGCTAATGGCCTTCAGCAAAACAAATCCAAGCCAGGCCGACACCAGCAAATTCCTTAGAAATACTCAAGCCATCTTCTCCATGATTAATGACTAACCCGGCTTTAACATCAAATTCTATGCAGATAATATTCTGGAATGCAAACGGTCTAAACAGCAAAATTTTGGAACTACAGGAGCTTACAGATCATTTGCAAACTGATATTCTCCTCATTAACGAGACACACCTACGTCCCTGCGATAATCCCAAACTCAGAAACTACTCGTTACTTAGAAATGACAGACTAAATGCCAGAGGTGGTGGCACTGCCATCTTTGTCAGAAAAAACATTCGTTATCATGAGACTAAGAAGATTACTACATCTAACCTCGAGGTGACAGGCATAGAAATTCTTACCAACAATGCAGGCAGCTTAAAGATGTATTCTGTATACAACCCCCCTGGCAAACCTCTACTCCCCTCTGATCTCTCTCAGCTACTGGATACAAATGAAGCAGTAATAGTAGCAGGAGACCTCAATTCCAAGCATCCTTTATGGAACAGCAAAAGCTGTAACAACAACGGAATGATCCTCTACAACTTTGCCTTGCAGAGAAATATCGTTATTGCAGGCCCGATTGAGCCAACACATTACGGAGCGACCGGCAGACCTGATGTTTTGGATATTGCTATTTTTAACAATATTTCTCATCAATTCCGACTTCAAGTAGTTGACGAGCTAAGCTCAGATCACAATCCAGTACTCTTAAGTTTAGGGGAGGAACCTGAGCTCATTCCCAGCCAATCCCACACAAACTTTGCAAAATTCAAGACTAAAATGAACACTATTATAGACTCAGTACCGACTATTTCCACCCGTGAAGAAATCGACGCGGCAGTCAACAATCTTGAATGTAAAATACAGGCTGGCTTATCCGCAGCTTGCTCTACTTCTACCCCAGCTCAAGTAAACTTACTTCCTGCAGAAATCCTTGCTCTGATAAGGAACAAAAATAGGCTCAGACGCCGCTATCACAACACGCTATCTCCGCAAGACCGTCAAGAACTAAACAGAGCGTCCAACCTCGTCCGTTACGCTTTAAAAGATCACAGAAACCAGCAATGGGAAAGAAAACTCAGTTCTATCAAAACCGAAGATAATTCTCTGTGGAAGTTGATCAAAGCTCTCCGTACAGATCGCTCTAACATCCAGCCCATTCACGGAGAAAGAGGTCTTGTTTACAGAGATGACGAAAAAGCAGAAGCACTCGTTCAATCCCTCCAACTTCAGTGCCGTCCTAATTATGCACAAGCGGATCTAGTCTTCATAGAAAAAATACACCGTAAGGTACGCTCTGTGCTTCGGAGACCTTGTAGCTGTGAAAATATCTGCCCCACCTCACCTAAAGAGGTCTATTCAATCATCAAGAAGCTCAAAAACAAAAAAGCCCCTGGTCCAGACGAAATTACCAACAAAACAATCAAGGCCCTCCCACACAAAGCTGTCATGCATTTAGTAGCCATAATCAATGCAATTCTGAGAATTAATTATTTCCCCTCAAGATGGAAACAAGCCGATATTTTCCTTATTCTCAAGCCTGGTAAAGCACCTCAGATGCCACAGAGCTATAGACCCATCAGTCTTCTATCATGCCTAGGAAAAATAGCAGAAAGAGTCATTCTCAACCGACTTAATGAGGAGGTGATTAAAAATAACATCATTCCGAAAGAACAATTTGGTTTCCGTACTGGACATAGCACTACACATCAAATTCACAGACTGACTGAGTTCATCACTACAGGCTTTAACTGGAAACAGCAGACAGGAGCTATCTTTTTAGATGTTGCAAAAGCTTTCGATACAGTCTGGCACAAAGGTCTCATCTACAAATTAATTGCAGCTAACATCCCTCTTTATCTTACCAAAATTATTAACTCCTTTCTACAGGACCGTAAAATTCAGGTTAAGTTGCGTGGAATTAGATCCTCACTGAAAAAAATCACTGCTGGTGTTCCTCAAGGCTCGCTGCTCTCACCGCTGCTTTTTAACATCTTTGTTTCTGATGTTCCTAGCACATCACTAACCACTATAGCTAGTTATGCGGATGATATGGCTATTCTTAGCAGATCTCTCAGGCCTAATATAGCTACTCAGCGATTACAAACTGCAGCAACAAATTTAGAAGACTGGTTCAAAAAATGGAGAATATCTGTAAATGCCGATAAAAGCACTGCCATTCTTTTCACAAGAAGACAAGCATCTCATGTTGGAGAAGTTAAACTTTTTAACACAGCCATCCCATGGAGATCTAGCACCAAATATCTGGGCATTCAACTAGATAACCGTTTAAACTTTAACTCCCACATAGTTTATGCATGCAAAAAAGCAAACTCTGCAATTGCACAACTCTATTCTCTCCTCAATAGAAGAAGTCAAGTCAGCACTGATAACAAACTACGGATCTACAAAACAATTATCAGACCATCGTTAACCTACGGATCACCAGCCTGGGGGCACACTTCCCCCACAAACATCAACAAGCTACAAGTTATACAAAACAAGTGCCTCCGTATGATCTTCAACGCTCCGTGGTTTGTCAGAAATACTCTCTTACATCGAGATGCCGATATTCTAGATATTCCCACTTTCCTCCAAAACAGTGCTGCTGCTTACTTCGCCAAAGCAGCTGTTCATCCAAATCAACTCATTCAAGAGTCATCTAATTATGACGAACACGATAGGTGGAAACACAAGCGCCCGAAAGCTGCTTTGCTTATCGATTCTGGTACCTCCGTACAACCCTAAATAGGGTGAGCCAAGTGCTCGCTAACACTTAATTCATGACTACTCATACAGATTAAGGGATCGAAGTCCACGGGACTGTAATCCATCTAGCCAAATCAGGTTATCAGGTTATCACATAGGGATGTTTTTTGCGAGGTCACTAGGCAAAAGGTTAGCGAAACGTTAGGAGATCACGAGGTCAACGAGAGTTATGGAATCCAGGAATCGAACAATCAAGGAGCTATGGGGTTACGATGTAAGTTACGGCAGCAAAGCTTTGCAAATCTTCTTAAGGCGAAAAGCCATGCAGCAGGAGAGCCAGATTTAGATGTATGTGGCTGAATAAGTTCGTCTTCGTTTTGGATCCAGGTTTGGGAAAGTCGCCCCAGTTCAAGATTGGAGCCCTGCATTCCAGCCAGAAGTGTGAGACAACTAATTCGAGTTGTTTTTAAAAGAAAGTAGATACCAGATATTCATGCCGCCAAGTTCCTGACGTTTGCAAATAGTAAGACGAAATCCCACAAATCGCAGAGAAGGAACCCCCGTACGCATTGTCAATATTGGAAGGTAATAGAAGAAACTGATTTCAATCATCTATCAGAGAGAACCAGACAACTGATTCAAAGTAAGATCTTTCTATTGTTTTACTAGAGACAGAATTTGTGACTGATTTGTTTAACGTTTTGCTTGTAATGCTACTTAAGGACTTTAGGCATTTAGCTAACCTTTGAATTGTCTTGTTCAGTTATATGTGAGAGAAAGCTTAGCAGAATTGAAAGAGATATATATTGTGTACTTAATATTGTTGTTATTAGCTAAGCCTGCTTTTGTTTATGTTAGATTGCTCTGAGCGTGACTAACTGATAGAAAAAGTAATATTATAGACACGTGGTCTTACAAGAATTGTTTACATAAGAGAAGCAATTGTAATTTTACTTAGGAGTTGCTAATGAAGTATAGAACCTGATTAACTTGAGTTTTAGTATTGACTTTTTTGTACAGTTCTTTGAATATGGATAAATTGTTTTATTATTTAAATAATTTGCCTGATTCCCGTTACCAATGCACTGCTCATTAATTTCGAATGGGTGTGTTCGTGAATAGCCACGATTGTAGAAAAGAAGTTTTACTTTGCTAGATTTAGTTATAATTAAGAGAGGAAGGGTCCGTGATTAATTGAGTGTTGTTCTTCGGAAGGAGCATCATCTCCTATCCACGAATTTTGGTGGCGCAGGTAGAAATGGAATAAATTTTACAAAATTCAATTTAAAATAACACTAGTTGTTCAGACAAAGAGATTGGCTCTAGCCTGAGGCATTCTATTAGTGCTGAAGGTTTTGCACGGGAGAACAATAACATTTGCTGGCTTGAGACAAAAGTGAATTAAGTTGAGTGAATAGATTGAAGGTTAATCTATTCAATCTATTCAAAGGATTATATACTCGGAAATACGACTGGTTAGATAAAAGATAAATTGTTAAGATTAAAGCTAAAGAGTAAAGATTAAAGTTAAGGTACATTAAGTAAAGTGAAATTTTGAAGATAAGTTTTGAATAGTACGATAAACGTAGATTTTTCACAAAGGTGCAGCAGACAAGATTTAATAAGAATAATAAGACATAATAAAACTTAATATAATATAAACAAAATTATCATAGATTTTACAGACTAATTGTCTCCACCACACCGCATTTAGTGATACAATAGTTACTTATTTTTCTTGCATTTACTGTATGGTGTCAGTTGAGGCGGGGGGGGTACATAATTATACAGGGACAATTACCTATCCATGTCTTCTGAAAGAACAAGCTTAGTATCAGAGCAAAAAAAAAATTATCTTGTGAATAAAAATAAACCCTTCTATATGTTATGGCAAGCACAGTGGTCATATTAAATAAAATATTTTCAGATTTCTGTTAATTTGTTTGTGTATATATATATATATATATATATATATATATATATAGCGAAACGCGTAGAAAAGATCGACCAAACGCTACACGCCTCATCACCTGTCAAAATCAGTTTAAAAACTTGGGTTGGTGTCCGATTTTAAATTGATGAGAGAAGATTTTTGTATATGAGATATTTCAGGTGAGTATCTGATATGGCCTCATTGATGGTTTAAATGATTAAAATACTGTTTTGGAAGGCAACAAAGACTTTGCTGTACCACCATTCTGTCAAGGTGAAGTATACGTGCGTGTGTTTGCTGGGTCGAGATGTGAAGTTACTTTTTTTTTTTTTTTATTCTTGGTCAGCTAAGTTTGAAAAACATTGGTTTGTACACAAATAGAAATTGGGGTTTAGCACGCATAGGTTGTGGTTTGTATGAGAATCATATTTTGTTTTGACATTTGGTCCTTTCGAGTCATCGATGTTGATGTGATTTTTGTTTTGCAGCCGTGGGCTGTTTTGTATACAATGAAAAATAAAGTTGAAGTTTTTACGTTAAGCTATTTACAGATGTTCATTTTTATTTGTTTATTACATTTCATTATTATTTTATTTTATTTTTTATTTTGACTACTTGGCATACTCGTTAGAAAATCAGAAACAACTATGTCCTGGAAAATATTAGTTTCGATTGGATCTTTAAATAGAATGGGGAATGAAATGCTTGATTCCAACAAGAATAATTTCTGTAATTAGAGCAAGTGTTTGGAATGAGAAAGTGAATACAATAATCTGACATAGGAGAGATTGATGGTAATTTTATCAGTTGAAAATCTGATACAATCACGAAGATTAAAGCTACCGACCAGTGTTTATTCCCGTAAACTGAAGCATTGTCGATTCAGGTTTTCCTCTTCTAGGAAAGAAAAACCCGATAATCAAGGGGGGGGGGGGGCTTCGACCTCTTATGAGACTGTCCGACTTACATTCGCTTGAAAGGTCCACTTAAAAGTGGCTCTCACTCTACACTAATTTCGAACCCATCTAAAAGAAAAGAAACAAAGAGATCGTGTGTTTTTAAGGTGGCAGTAGTAGACTAATGCCCGAACCGTTTACTTAGATATTTGGTTTCATTGTCCAAAAGTCTATAATCCAGAAAGCCGTGAATGACCTTGTGTCTCTATTAAACTTCTCTCATTTGCTTTAAATATTCTGATTTTATTTTCGACTGATGGGCGTTTCATGAATGCTCAAGGAGAAAGGCATAACACTGCATTAACCAACCTAAGTATCCCGCGGGTGTTTTGTAATTTGCTCCTTTTGTGAAGCTAATCTAGCCTTTGTGTATATTCTGAGTACTGGAGGGGAACAGAAGTTTTGTTTAATCCGTCCTACAGTATTTAAGAAACGTTAGTTCTATTAACGAATTAACGATGACATTAGGGTTCCAATATATGATGTGGTCTGTCCCGGTAGCACTTTGAACCTTAACCTATGTCATTTTGACTTTTTGTACCGCTTTTGGGTTGTGTGGAGAGGTTACTCACATGAGCGTGATGAAAATAATTTGGTTATTTATCTTTGTCATGAATTATGGATGAACCATCCTGTTAATAATTTGTGAGTTCAACAAACTTCATCATTGGCCTGTAGAGTAAGATAGGCTGAGAGTCAGCAGATAGTAGGAGAGGAAATAAAGATAGAGTGCGTAGTGGTAGAGTAGGTTAAAGAGGCCTCAGTTGACCTGTTTTAGCTGTTTGCCCACCAGGGGCGTTTCTAAAACGGTCGTTGAAAAGGAAAAATCCTAAAAAGGAAACAATGTTACAAAACAAACAACAACAAAAAAAAAGTACAGAGAAAAGCAGAAATTGAAAGGTAAACTTAGAGGTGGAGGAAGGATCTGGCCCGAGTGATGCAGCTCACAAGGAACTGCACCGCCTCGCTGTAAGCTTTCGCGCTCGGGTTCTCAGGTCCTCCCCCACCTGTGATCGCTGAAACCGGTGAAGCTGTGTACAGAAACCCCACAAAGTGGTTACTGTGTCTTTCTTTTGTTGTGGGCAGTTATTATTCTTTTGGCCACCTCACTTTCCTTGGCCATGTCTAGTTTGCAGAGCTATGAAGAACGCCGAAGCTGCCTCCTCGTCGAAATCCTGGGCTACCTCTACCTCCTCAGGGGTGACTTTGCTGATGTCATCAACGAAGATATCACCCCATTTTGCGCTGACGATGTCAGATCCATGTTCCCCTGTGAGGAGGAGTTCAGGTTCTCCTATTTTTTTCATTGCTGCTTTGAATTTTTCTGCCATCCCTGGGATGCCTCTGATGAGATGGCTGAGAGTCTCCCCTGCTTTCGCGTGAGGGACTTCTGGGTGGGCGGTCTCAGATACTTTTGCTGTTTTGGGCGTTACCAGCTCTTCTTCCTGTGGGCTTAATGGCCGTTTGGAGGTGTTGGTGTTCACCTCCATCTTTCCTTCTTCCCTATCTATATCTGTATTAGTATCTATATTAGTATTCATGGTCTCAATAACGACTGTTTCTTCTTGTTGGATTTTACTGCTTGTGGAAGTTTTTTCCCCCTTACGGTTTTTCTTAGACATGGAGGTATGGATTTCTGTTATATCAGGAGCAGCCTCGAAAGGAGGAGAAGCTTCCTGTGCTCTGTCATTTCCATTGCTTGGTGGAGTTGCTGGCGTGATTGCACCACCCATCCTCTCAGCAAGGGTTCTGGATGGGCATGTGTCCACTTTGTGGTCAATGACCCCACATTTCAGGCAAGCTGACTCATAGTTTTCTTAGTTGTGGCATGCATTGAGGTAGTTTTTACATTTCACTCTAGGACAGTCTGTTCCGAGGTGAGTGAAGGCACCACATCTAAAACACTGTTTTTTTACACCAGGATAGTTTATCATTACTCTGGCGGATCCAATAATAATGAAGTTGGGAACGGGCGTTTTCATCTCGAGGGAGATGTGGACTTCACCCGACTTCCATTTGGGGTTTTCTGCGTCATTCAGGACTTCCACCTTGTGTACAACGCCCCATTTCCCGAATATTTCGTGGATGATCTTTACATCGGTTTCAATATGTTCTAAAGGGAATCTGGGGATTCTAAGCAGTTTGGTAATACTCCCTACCAAAAATGGAACTATTGTTTTTCCATTACACTCGAATCCTGTAAGTAGTTTGTCTCTTGTTTGTTCACTCCTTACTACTACTTGGAAGCGGCCACCACCAAAGGGAGTAAAACCAAAAATCTGCTCAGCGCCGACGCTTTCGATGAGGGCTTTGGCCAAACACCGAGGTCGTAGGTCAGCTTCCACTTCGATTCCAAGGGTCCGCGTACGCGGCAAAGCCATGGCTGGTGAGGGGGGGGGGCTAAGCTATTTCCACCACCGAGTGTGTTATTCTTACCCCAGTCCGGGGTTTATTCTGTATCTGCTGCTGTAGTTTATTATCAAGTGCCTCTATGAGACGCTTTGTCGATAATAACTGAGCTAACATATACTACAATTTGCGCTTAGCTAAACAATTTTCTAATCACCTATGAGAAAAGTTCACAAAAATGAACGCTAACCATACTACAGAAATCCTGTTCAACATTGGATATTATTCTGGTATCTCATGTAATGAAACATAACAACATAACATCATTGGCCAGAAGGGTAAAGCAAGATGCTTTTATTCCCCGTTGTCTGATAAGGAGGATGAATTGGAGGAAAGATTTATGAGCTGAGAGCTCGCCCTGGGGGGCACGGAGATTAGTCACTGTTGCAAGTATTTAGGATGGCTTTTGGCCTCTTGTGTTTGAAGAGGTCAGTCTCTTCATAGTTTACTGTTTGTTTAACTAGATCGTTTTGGTGTGTAGAGATCTTTGAGAAAAATTTTTCTGCTGTAGTTAATAGGAAGGAGTAGATGTAAGAGATGTTTGTATCTCTATGCAGTTGCACGTTCCTTACAAACCACGGTGCCTCCAATATCATGCGTAAACACCTATTTTGCACTCTCTGCAGTCTGAGGATGTTGGAGTTGGATGTGTGGCTCCAGGCTGGAGAGGCATATGTCATCATTGGGCGGATCGTCAACAGGTAAAGGAGCACTTTGATTCTGTTATTCAGTCTACTTTTTCTATTTATTAGAGGGTAAAGTTGTGCAATAGTTTTAGATGCTTTCGTACATAAGGCTTTGGTGTGTGGGTTGAACGTTAATCTTTTGTCCAGAATTACTCCAAGATATTTTGTTTCTGTTTGCCAGGGGATTTTGGTGTTGAAAAGATAAAGGTCCCCCGTGGGAGTTGCCATTCTTCTGATGAAAAGTATTGCTACACTCTTCTGGGAATTCACTTGTAATCTCCATTTGGAGAACCAATGTTCTAGTTTTAGCAGGTTTTCTTGTAACTTTTTAGTGACAAGATGAGGTCGTAGAGATCTGGCAAGAACTGCTGTGTCATCCGCATAAAGTGCTAAGATGGATGACATTGGGTTGTGCGGGATGTCTGCCATATATATATTTATATTGAGAATAAGATCGGAGCCAGTAGGGAACCTTGAGGAACTCCCGCAGAGATCCGTCGCTGACTTGAAACTGTACCATTTATTTTGATTTTGACTTGTATGTGTCATGTAATGAAATTGACAATTGACAATTGACATTTATGTCTTTAGGGGTGAAGCAAGAAGCTTTTCATATTCCCCGCTACATGTTGTGGTTACAGTGAAGGTAAAATTTATGAGCAGAATGCTCGCCCTGATTGGGCATGGAGATTATGCATCGCTAAAGGAGGCCAATATAGCATTTGGTCTTCTATATTTGAATATGTCCGTTGGATTGTATGCTGTAGCTTGTTGAACCAAATCGTTGGGATGTGTGGACGTCTTTAGGAAAAACTTGGTAGCTAAGGATCGTAGAAAAGAGAAAATCTAGGGAATATTTGTGTCTCTGTGGAGTTGAATGTTTCTAACATACCACGGGCGTTCAAAATCATTCTCAGGCACTTGTTCTGCACTCGCTGTATTTTGATGATGTTAGCATTAGAGGTGTGGCTCCAGGCCGCAGAGGCATAGGTGATTATAGGACGAATTGTCATCTGGTATAGTTGCAATTTGATTCTGTTGCTGAGCTTACTATTTCTATTAATTAGCGGATAGATCTGTGCTATGGCTTTAGATGCCTTTGTGCATGCAGACTTGGTGTGTTGATTGAAAGATAGCTTTTTGTCGAGAATTACACCCAGGTAATTTGTTTCTGACTACCAGGGAATTTTAGTATTGAATAGTAACAAATCTCCTACAGGAGACATTGGTCTTTTTGAGAAAAGAACGGCTGAGCTTTTCTGGGGGTTGACTTCCGATCTCCACTTAGAGAACCAACCCTCCAGCTTTAGAATGTTTTCTTGAAGCTTTCTGGTAATGAAAAGGGATCTGAGAGATCTGGTTAGTATTGCCGTATCGTCCGCATATAGGGCCAAAATGGAAGTCATCGGATTGTGCGGGATGTCTGACATGTATATAGAGAACAGTAATGGAGCCAGTAGAGATCCCTGCGGCACTCCAGCAAAGATGTGGCGCTGGGAGGATGTAGAACCGTTGATTTTTACTTGCATTGATCTATTTTGAAGATATGAGTGGATTAAATGAACCATTTTAGGTGAGATGCCGGCTGAGATAAGCTTGTGCAGGAGTCCAAAATGCCAGATTTTGTCAAATGCTTTGGATAAGTCTAGGAAAACAGCGCCTGTGCACTGGCGCCAGTTGTAGCTGGTTGTGATGTATTCAACAATTCTGTGGATTTGCTGGGTAGTACTATGGTGTTGCCTAAAACCAAACTGTTCTTTTGGAAGGATGTTTAGGTCATTTATTGAGGTCTGAAGTCGTGAGAGGATGACCTTCTCTGCAACCTTACCCAGATTTGAGATGAGACTGATTGGACGATAATTTTGGGGTAGGTGTGAGTCTTTGCCTGGCTTATGTATGGGAATTACGTCAGCCAGTTTCCAGGTGGAAGGAAAATAGTGATATCTTAAAATTGCATTTATTATACTGGTCAGGTACACTACTGCCCTCAGGGGCAGAAGTTTAATCACACGATTAGTAATGCCGTCTGGTCCAGGAGCTTTTTTGTTCTTTAGAATTTTAATAATGTCATATATCTCAGCAGGTGATGTTGATGCAATATGGTCAGTGCTGGTGATAGGATGTTTGAGTGAGTGTCTGACCTTGCTGTGAATCTTATGTATGTGGCCAAAGTCAAGGTTTCCATACGAAGGCTTGCATTGCTCTTCCAAGCTGTGCGCTATAACCTCTGCTTTGTCCACATCTGTGTGAGCAAGACCCTGATCAGTTAATATTGGGGGAAGGGATCTGCCTTTGTTTTTGGTATTTTTCAGTAGTCCCCAGATGGAGTGATCACTAGGTGAAATGGAGGATAACTTTTCATTCCATACATAGTCTCTGTGAGCTTTCAGTGCATCTCTTACTGCCCCATTTAGTCTATTTAGATTTGTTTTGTCTTGTGGTGCACACGTGCTACGGAATCTTTTTCGAGCTCTGTTTTTATCTCTGATTAAGTTCATGATGTCTTCAGGCAAGCGATCTGGCTTGCGGGAAGATTTGTAGGAGGAAGCTACCTTACCTTTATAGCAGAATTAATTTGTTGTGTGAGATTTGTAACTGCAGTTTCTACTTCTTCTTTTGTGCGTATGTGAGGAACAGGTCCAATATAATCCTTGAGTGCTGCTGACAGTCTTTCCCATACAATGTAGGAGTGAGAAGGAGGACACAGGAATTCCTGATTTCCTAGCTGCAGTAGAATTGGATTGTGATCGGATGATAGTTCATCCATAGGTATGATACTGTACTGAAGTTTAATATCCTGCAGGATAGCTATATCCAGGATGTCAGCAGTGCCGAACGTACTGAGATGAGTTGGTTCGGTGGTGCCTGCCACAACAGCGTTGCTTGATCCTAAGTAATTGAAAAGGATGCAACCATTCTTGTTTGTGGTTGAACAATTCCACGCAGGATGCTTGGAATTCAGATCCCCGGCAATAATGGTGGGCCCTCTGATGCCTAAGATGGCATTTAGATCTGAGTGAAGTAGAGATTTTTGGGGAGGGTTGTAAGCTGAGTAGATTTTCAGTTTGCCAGTGGAGCTGGTGACTACTTCCACTCCTGTGATCTCAAGGTTAGTGGTTGAAGGAATGCTCGCAGAGTGGTGCTTAATGTAGTTTTTAATGAAGATGGCAGTGCCACCGCCTCTGTAGAGTAGTCTGTCATTTCTGTATAGGTGATAGCCCTTTATTGTAGGATTGTCTGAGGGTCTTAGATGAGTTTCGCTGATTAGAATAACATCTGGCTGATACCTAGTGAAGGCACGGAGTTCCAGGATTTTGTTTTTGAGACCATTTGCGTTCCAAGCAACTATTTGAAGAGATGCTGGAATAGGTTTGTTACTATTCATTTATGAGAGCTGTGAGGATGACCTGTGTTTCACGAAGAAATCGTTTAGTGGAGGTTTCAGTAGGGTTTGATAGGCTAAAATTTTGTAGCATGTTTGCTAGTGAGGCCGTGATAATAGCTGTTAGGTTTTTAGGTGCTCTTGATTGATTTTGTTCTGGAATTGGCCTAATTGTGCGGGTCACATCGGCATAACTTCTTGTTTGCTTTTGGTTGGAGGTCTCCGACTGTGGTCGCTGAGTCTCCGGTTTTGATGTCTGGGCCGCTGGTGTTCTTGTACTGTAGGAGGAGGGCTGACTGATTGCCTCCATCCGTCTGTTCTTTGGGTGTTGAGTACATCCTTTGTAGTTCGCCGGATGAGGGCCACTGCAGTTGGCACATTTGGCCGAGGTGGTCCTTGGCTTAGTGCAGGTATTGGTTGGGTGAGTGTCTCCACATTTTAAACATCTGTATTCTGCTCTGCATAGATTCTGGGCATGGCCAAACTTTTGGCACCTGTGGCACTGCCCAGAAGATGATCTTTTACGGAGTGGTTCCGGTGTGACGATGAGACCACAGACTGTTTTTAAGTTGTAGATATCCTTATATATTTTGTGAATCTCAACAAGGACTAATGGCATGGGAGTTTTGTCTGCTTTGTACATTCTGCTCACTTTGACTGGTGGCAGATCCTGAGAATTTAGGTCAGCAGCGATTTCTGCTGTGTCAATGTCTTCACAGACACCACGAAGGACTACTTTTAAATTTTTTTCCGAACTGAGCGCAAAGGTATGATACTGGATGCCTCTGTTGTCCAGTTCCTTGGTCAACCTTCTGTAGTCTGTCACTGTTGCTGGCTGAATCTTTATGCCTTCATCCATGTTTTTGGCCTTAATGAAGCCAATATGCAGATTGGACATTGTGGATCGTGAAGCTGCCCACTTTTGTTTTTCTCTATGGATGACCGGAGGCACCTTTTCTTTGGGAGAAGTAGCGGCGTCCGAACCCTGAGAATCCTGTTCCATTACAGTATTGTCATTGTGCGGTTCTTCTGTTGTTCTTAGCTTTTTGCGAGCACGCACTTCTACAAAGTCTGAAGGAGTAGAAGGCATCGATTCTAAATGATCTTCAGCGACAGCGTCTGAGACACATTCGGGGGGAAACGTGTCATACAGTTTAACTTTTCCCGGCCAATTATCACTCAGTAGTTTTCCCAGTCTGAGGAATTCCCTGTAAACTTCTTCGAATTTGGTCTCATTCAGAAGTTTTGCCATTTCAAGAATTTAAAATGTGTTGAGACACAGATGGAGAAAGAGTAGAGATCCCTCAGGTGCCCCGAGCAGGCAAAGACAATCTTGTGGACTTTTGAGGGTCCACTAGCAAATCCCGTAGACACTCTTAGGTGTCTACCAGCTATAAAATGTTACTCTATACAAGAATTTCAAATGTGTTGAGACACATTTTATAATATATATATTATATATATATATATATATATATATAAAATATATATATTATAAAATATATATATATATATTATATATTTTATATATTTTATATTATATATTTTATATATTATATATAATATATATTTTATATATTATTATATTTATTATATTATATTTATTATATTATATTTATTATATTCCGTATATCAAATCGATCTACCAGCATCGGTAGCTAATAGCTAATATTTCACCTTGGAATGATATTTCACCTTGGAATGATAGAGGTAAGTGTTCTTCTTTTTCTTAGGATTTTTAAGGTGAAATATGTAATATGTAATGAAAACATCTGTTGCAATTCCTATATAAGAAATAAACGCTATTTATTCATTGGTGTTTTAAACTTTCTGTCAAAATAATTATATTTTTTGAAAACTCCTCAAAATATTTCAAAAATTGTTAAATATCTTTTAATTTACAATACGATTTTATAGTAAATATATTTATAACATTAATATTATTATACCACAGTTTATTAATCGTGCCCATTTCTATTTTTCGTACGACAACATCCACACAATACTACCTCGATTAGATGTATCATTGCATGTGCAGTGTGTATTAGCGTTAATTAAAGAAGTTTTTATGTCTCTTTAATAGATCCGGTATACGCATAATATTTAAAAAATGTATTAAAAAACACAACCTTAAAAAGTGTTTATTTTACTATATTTTTCATAAGAATATACAATTTCTCAATTTGAAAATATAACAGCAGATTTTTAAACGTAAACCAAACTTAATGGAATCCTCGTTAAAATTGATTAATTGGGTGTAGATTACACTGTACACATATTTCATTGTTGATCTGTGCTACGTAACGTTCAACATATTCTAGTTCCGTGGATTTTAGTTTCTATATATGGACCGACAAAGTTGGTCGAGCCCAGATTTTTATTGCACTTATCTTAATCCGGTTATCTGATTACCGTATATTGAATGTTAGTTTCCAGATTAATTATTTATTGTGCGATAAGCTAGACTCCTTTTATCTGTTTTCTTTCACGTGAATCTTTCTCCTCAGCAGTGGAAGAAAGAATTAATCCTTTCTCCAAAGTATTAATAAAGTTTATAATTTCTTGGTATCTTTAACACACACACACACACACACACACACACACACACACACACACACACACACACACACACAGCATCTTGAGAGATGGATGAGGTTATTTGGATGATGATATAGCCATCAAGATATTTTTCATAGGACTTCTATCCCCACTCTCTTTACACAAGGCAGTGTGACATATCCTTCACGGAAGTGCTAGACCTACTGTGGAGACCAAGAACCTCCTGTATTCGTTGGTTTACCAGTAAAAGAATTCCAGCTATATAGTAAACGGGTCTAATCTAAAGGAAGCTTCCAGATACTTGCCACCTATGTTTCAAGACAGCGCCTGGTTGGTAGTGGAAAACTGATTTTATTCCCAGTTGTTATTAAAGCTTGTGCTTCGGGACAAATAAACAGCTTGTATTATATCTGCAATTTTTTATATACTGAGCTAACATGTAGTCTACAAAATGGAAGCAAGTATGTTCGCCCATCTTCTATAACCATTGCCCTAAACATCGATCAACCATTTCTTTAATGGTGTGAGTACTGCGCAGTCATCTTTGGTGTTACCAAAATAGAGTCCAGCCTTCTTTCTCGCATATAAAAACATCTCAGTTAACTGTAGAATTCCCAACCCTCCTAGAATGGCCAGGTGGAGTCTACTTGAATCCCCAGCGCAGACTTTTATCTTCCGGGAATTATATGACAGTTGCAAAAATTAAGTAAACTACTAATTAAGAGTCATTGTTTTAATATACTGAATTAAAGAGGTTTTATGTCTTGGCACTCAACTTGAGTGAACTTTGTGTTTTATAAACATATGCGTTGGAGCATGCGTACCTACTATTGACAGCTGTGACAATCTGATAGTGCATTTCCAGCATCTGTCCTTTGTGTGTACGTATATGAAAAATTCTAAACTACAGTTATTAATAATCATTAATTGAGGTTCATTAATAACTGTTCTTTAAATAATGCAGGTTAAGAAACATATGACTGGTTAATTAAAAAACTCTTGAAGGTGAATGTAAATTTTTCTTCACAGTTTTTCGACAAAATGTGAGGGCAAGAGACTATTTTATCGCATTTAAATTCAAATGAACACAAAAGATCAGAAAAAAAAAAGGAAAAAGGAAAGTTCAATTTTATCCAAGTTTTTTTTTTTCATTATTATTTTGAAATTATAGATGGCAGTTGAGTTTTGAACAACATACTAAGGCATTAAACTCAGTCACAACAGTGAATATTGTAATTCGTTTCACTGTATAATGATTCTCGTATTGAAAGGGGGGGGGGGGGGAGGGAATCGAATTCGTGGATTTCGGATACAAAGAAATTTTACGGCACGTTCCACCTATATGTTGACCGTTGCCAGTTATAGATCATCTGCTATTTTGTTCAACATATAATGTAAATCTTTCAAAGTGCGAAACTACTAGAAAGTGAATGTATTATAAACACCGAATTTCATTATGGTTGATCTTTGTCCAGAAATTAATGAATAAAAAACGGATGAATATTATGAAAAATAGCAACGTATATTTCAGGTAATCTAGACGAAAATAAGAGAAAAAAATTTGAGTCTGAAACTTGCGCTTTTTAGAAATAAATATATATTTCACACTTCAATAAACGGTTAACATTAAATTCTGATTTTAAAGACATGGCTTTAAAACACACACACACACGTGTGTGTGTATTGAATGTCAGTTTCCAGATTAACTGTTTATCCTTTATTGTGTGTGTGTGTGTGTGTGTGTATATATATATATATATATATATATATATATATATATATACACACACACACACATACACACGAGTGTACAATAATAATTCCTTTTTTCTTTCTTTCCTGTATCTAATGCCTTTTGTGAAATAACATTTAGCATTACGGAATAACAGTGAAGAGAGGAACGAATTAGGCCTAGAAAAGAGTTATTCAGCGCTCAACTCCAGGTATGCTATGTTCACCATTTTAATTGCAATGAAACATTATTCAAGAATGAGAAAGAACACAAATTTAAGAAAAGCCTTGCCTTTCATATTATCCGACCTACCGGAGGGGAATTTTTTTTTTTTTCTTGGAGTGAGATTTATTTCTATCCTTTCCTCCCACAAACACATCACATCATGTCTGTAGCTTTCTCTACCTCCAGAAAATTTGGTCTCATTCGCTCTAAATATTATTTTTCACTGACTAGTACAATTCACAAATACGGTCTCCCCCCGTATCCTAGGGTTTGGTTCCATCGCTTCCGCGGATACCTGAAACCGCAGATAGTAGCGAACCCTAATAATATACTATATTTTTTCCTATACATAAATACTTATGACCAAGTTTAATTTATAAATTACGCACGGTAAGAGATTAACAACAAAAATTAATAATAAAAGAGAACAATTATAACAACATACCGTAATAAAGTTATCTGAATGTAAATGGAATCTTCGCAAACTCAGATTAGTATGTAGCTTTCTCCACCTTTGCAACGAGTTGCTCTGGTGGGGTCTATCTCTAGGATCAGCAGAACTATCTATTACTAAAAGAAAGAGTCACACGGCTTCATTTCGACGATGTAAAATTACATAAGCAAAGTGGATATTAGATCCAACATTATTTCAAAGCCGAATTTTTGTAGAGACTATGAAAGTTTCGTAAGTTGACCTTTCGTATGTTAATATCTTCGGACCGGGTTTGACTGCGTATAACTGAAGCCGCGGATCAGGGGAGAATTAATTTTGTTGAAATAAGATTTTGAAATTTAATTCGGGAAGTTGCGGTGGTAATTTCGCAGCGTAGGACCCGGCATATATGAGAGATAACATTCATTTGTAGTATGCGATAAAATGCAAAAAAAAAAAAAAGAAAGAAAGAAAGAACAAACACTGCAAATATAATACATGATGGTACAAATTAAGTGAATATTGAATCCAACATTATTTCATAGCCGATTATAGAAACTACAAGAGTTTCGTGCCGAATATATATATATATGGAAACTAAATGTGATTGAGGCGAGATTGATTAATGACTGGCAGAGTGATTATCGATTAGTGAGTGAGTGAAAGTGATCAAGTGATTATATGTGAAGTGTTAGTGATATAGTGATGGATGAATTGATGATTCGATATAGAGGAATTGCTTTGGATTAAGATTTGTTCAGCGAAAGGTAAGGTTAACCTTTAGTTTTATTAATTGACACAAACATGGAAAATCCAATAGATGAAACAAAATTTGAAGACGTTTACCAGGAATTTATCCGCTTAGGTGAACTACTGAATACTAGCTGGTCGGGAAAGGTTAAGCTCTATGACACATTTCCCCCAACAGTTGCCACAGACGACATTCACGAAAACTGTCACCATGAACACATGACAGCGTCGGACCTCGGACAGCAAAGATCGGGACAATCACTAGCCCCTGAAGAGGCGGCAATATCCCAAAACAATGCCCACCATGTATTGGATACAGCCGATACAGAATTCCAAACCGCTAAAACCAAAAAAAAAAAAGGAAAATCTCCGTTACTAGAGAATCACCCAACACAGTGGAAATGGAGACCGACACCAATACAGATTCAAAAGAAAGAATACCCCCAGTCATTCTAAGAGATAAAAACCATTGGACATCAGTTGCTACTTCACTTAGAACCCTAGAAATATCTTTTACTAAAGCCACTAATACAGAAGAAGGAATTCGCATCCAGCCAAAAACTTCTTCTGATTACAGACAAATAACAAAACTACTGGACAACAACAAGCTACCCTACCACACATTCGCACTTAATAGCGAAAAGAACCTGAAAGTTGTGCTCAGAGGGGTGACAGAATCCATAACCATAGGAGAAGTACAAGCAGATCTTCAAAACAAAGGCTTTAGACCTACAAAGGTCAGCCGTATGCGTAGAACTGACAAAACACCATACCCTCTAATATTGGTAGAGATCAGCAAAGACCAGAAACACATCTACGATCTTCAAACAATCTGCGATTTAGTGATAAAGACTGAATCGCTAAAACATAAACAGACAACGACGCAATGTCATCGCTGTCACAAGTTTGGCCACTCACAACGCTGCTGCAAAGCAGAATACCGATGTGTTAAATGTGGGGGCAAACACGCTACAATTGAATGCTAAAAAAACCCGCACACAACCAGCAAAGTGTGCAAATTGTGGAGGCCCACATCCCGTGAACTACAGGGGCTGCATAGCATTTCCTGAAAATCAAAAGATACAACTGAAAACCAGCAAACCTCTACAAGAACACACGTCCTCCCATCAAACCACAGTCTGCACAACGGACGGAAGATCGTACGCTGAAGTTACAAAACCAAAAGATCCCAAACCAACTCAGTCACTACAAACCAACAAACCTATCCTACAGAACATAACAAGCCACATAGAAGAAATGCTGGCCGAACTCCGGCAAACTAACCCAACTCAAGAAGCGAAGGATATCATCCTAAGACACACACAGTCAATGCTTGTTGAAATCCTTAATGGATAAGGCCAATAGGAAACCTAAATTATTACAGATTGTCAGCTGGAATGCAAACGGACTACCCAACAAGATACATGAACTACAGGAGTTTGCAGCAGAAACCTAAGCAGACATCATCTTTATTAATGAAACACACCTTCGCTCAGGTGACAAGATTAGAATCAACAATTATAGCACTTACCGTACAGACAGAACCTATGCAAGAGGTGGAGGCACTGCCATCTTTGTCAAAAGTAATATAAAACATAACTCAATAGCCAAACCCCAAACAGAACACATGGAAACCACAGGAATAGAAATTCATATGGAAAACACAAGCAGTATCAGGATATATGCAGCCTACAACCCCCCAAACAAAAAACTTCTAGATTCAGACCTGGACGAAATCCTAAACGCAGGTAAAGCAGTAATCGTAGCTGGAGATTTGAACGCCAAACATTCTACACGGAACAGCAGAAATTCAAATACCAATGGCAAACTACTGAACTCATATACTACTACGAGAAACATGACAGCAATAGGACCCACAGAACCAACACATTATGGAGCAACCGGCAGCCCAATGTACTTGATATAGCAATACTCAAAAACATTGCTCACAACTACCAAATACAAGCAGTTAACGACTTAAGTTCGGATCACAACCCCATTATATTGCAACTAGGTACCATACAAGATGAAACAGAAAACACCACCACCTTTATAAACTGGAAACAACTTCCCTCTATCTTCCAGGAAAACCTTGGCCCAGTACCACATATAACATCCACGGAAGACATAGATAAAGCTGTGAAAAAATTTGAAAAACAAATACTAATAGCAATATCACATGCAACAAATAAAACCAAATGCGCACCACCAAATAAACTCCCAGAGGACATAAAATATCTCATCCGAGAGAAAAATAGGTTAAGAAGAAAATACCAGAGAACATTGGATCCCGCAGATAAGCAGGCAGTTAACAGAGCAACAAACCAGGTTCGGTATGCCCTAAAGGATCACCGTAACGAACTCTGGAATAACAAGATACATCACTTAAACACAGAGGATCAGTCATTGTGGAGAATGATGAGATCACTTCGTTCAAAACGCAACACACTTCCGCCAATCCAAGGTGAAATATAGAGTCGCCTACACTGATGAGGAAAAGGCAGAAGCATTTGCAGACTGCATAGAAAGGCAATGCAGCCCCAACTATAACAATGTAGATTTAAACTTCATAAGAAAAATACACATCCAAGTTCGCAAAATATCTGAAAACGCTTCACTCCAATCCAACAACAACTCCGTATCACCAACAGAAATATATGAAATCATAAGTAAACTAAACAACAAAAATGCTCCGGGTCCGGATGGTATAACGAACAAGGCGCTCAAGCTACTCCCACGTAAAGGGATTATGCATCTTGTAGCCATCACTAATGCCATCTTTCGGCTAAATTATTTTCCAGAGTGATGGAAGCATGCTGATGTCTTCATAATTCCTAAACCTGGAAAAAATACACAATTTCCACAGAACTATCGGCCCATCAGCCTTCTATCATGTGTAGGCAAAATAGTCGAAAGCGCTATACTAACACGGATCCAAGAGGCAACAGATAATAACTACGTCATACAAGAAGAACAATTCGAATTCAGAAACAGCATTCTACAACTCTCCAAATTGACAGAATTATCAAATACATTACCCAAGGCTATGAATGGCGCCAACACTCTGCCGCAGTCTTCCTGGACATAACACAAGCATTTGACAGAATTTGGCATCATGGGCTAATTTTTAAGCTACACCAAGTTGGAGTCCATTACCACTAGTTCTACTCATCAAATCATACCTAAATTACAGAAAAGTTAAAATAAAACTGAATGGAATCAGATCCACAGACAGGAGAGTCATGGCAGAGTCCCACAAGGCTCTCTGCTATCTCCCCTACTCTTCTCCATATACATGGCGGATCTCCCCAAGTTGTCTCCATCCATCACCGCTCTCTATGTCGACAACACAATTATCATAGCCAGATCCCTCCGTCCACATCTGGCCACAAAAAACTACAGAGAGCAGTCAACGAATTAGAGGACTGGTGCACCAAATGGCGCATTGCCATCAATCCAGGAAAAAGCTCAGCAGTACGTTTTACCAGACGTAAAGCAGAACCGAACACAAGGACACAAATGTTTGGAAAAATCATCCCTTGGCACAACTCTACCAAATATCTAGGAGTTCATCTCGATAAACGCCTAAACTTCAAGACACGCATAAATACTATCTCCACTAAAGCAAGTCAGACTATAGCTCAGCTATATCCACTTTTGAATAGGAACAGCTTCCTAAATAATCACAACAAAATTCTCCTCTATAAATCAGTCATAAGACCCCAGCTAACTTACGCCTCACCAACCTGGGCACACACAGCTCAAAGCAACATCAACAGATTACAGACGATCCAGAACAAATGCCTCAGAACAGCATTTAATGCCCCTTGGTTCATGAGAAACCTCCAGTTACACCAAGAAACTAACCTTCCAGATATCAAGACGTACATGACAGGCATAACAGAAAAATTCTTCGCACTCACAGACACAGATAATCACCCAAATCAGCTAATTCGACAGGCAGCGGACTACGAACCCTCAGATCGATTCAAACACAAAAAACCAAAATCCTCCATTGCAAGAGATAGCTAATATAGTTACAATGCTCACAATGAGCGGGTAAATTACCCACAATACTCCCCTCACACACAAGCCAAAATCAGATGAAGGGATAAAGAGTCAAGGACTCGGTCCATCTCCCAAAGAAGTTCAAAGTTCAAACTAAATGTTTCAGCGGATGCATGCATAAGCAGTGCCATACTGAGCAACTGGTAGCAAAGGTGGAACAAGCGAGAGACCACTTTCCTTAGTATTTTCCATATATGTAAAGCACAGCTCCTAGAGGATATATATGATAAATATTAAATCCAACATTATTTCAATATTATTTCAAGAGTTTTGTGTCGAAAATATAGAAACTAAAAGTTTCTATATTTGAAACATAATTTCTGAAATCTGATCATTTGAAATAGATTCATAAGAGACAAAGACAATTTATTTAGTTAGATGTGGGAAGAGAGTTGTTTCTCATTATGTAGCTTCGTGTTCTTTCTAGTTGTGTCGAATTTCCAGTAAATGTCGCTACACAGTTAAGTAAGTTTGAGCGCGGTAGTAGTTGGAAGGAGTCCAATCGTTCGATGCTGTTGCACACTCTCTCTCGATGAGTCTTTGGACTCCCTGGAGGTGTCAAATAATAATAATAATAATAATAACAGCCACCCTAAGTGATAATGCTAATTGAATTTAGTAAAACAAACTCTACTTAAGATTCGACAAAGAAATTCATGAAAAATACCCAAATTATTTTCTCTACACTCAGATATCAGTAACACCACTAGTTAACTAATAACTAGTGGTGTTATTAGTTAACTAATAACTAGTTAACTAATAACCATTACAGACAGTGGCGTTGCTAGAGCTTTTGCCGCCCCTCTCAATACACACCAATCGAAGCCTTTGGCTCTTCATATCTTCATTACCACCGCGACCTCCCGAGAGAATAACGCTAATACACACTGCACCATGGAAAGAAAAAGGGGCGATATGATAAAATGTTTGAAAACGTAAAAGAAATTACAAATATTAAAAAAAAAACATAAGAAATCTGCCATTAGAAGATAAGCAAGGAAAAGTGATTTATGATATTGAAATACAGGGTGAAAGATGGAAGGAATACATCGAAGAACTTTACACAAAAAATGAAAGACCAAAAAAAATTGTTGAATTGGAAGAGCAAAATGAAATCTCAACAGAAGAAAGAGGTCCTGAAATACTAAAGAGAGAAGTAGAAACAGCAATTAAGAATTAAAAAGTGGAAAGATGGAAGGAGTGGATGAAATACGTAGTGAAATCCTAAATCAACTGGAGAACAAAGGTATAACAGAAACATGGAAACTCTGCAACCTCATTTACAAAACAGGAGTATGGCTTAAAGATTTCACAGAGAGTATTCTTATACCAATTGAAAAGAAAAGCAATCCTGCTAAGTGCAATATAAGTGACTACAGAACTATGAGCATACTCTCACATGCCTCCAAAATACGGCTAAGAATATTAAATCAAAGAGTGTATAATAGAATGGAGTATTTTCTGGGAGGATGATCAATTTGGATTTAGAAAAGGCAGAGGAACCAGAGATGCAATTGGAGTAATGAGGACCACATGCGAAAGGAATATAGAAATAAATAAAGAAATTTATATTTGTTTCATCGACCTTCAAAAAGCATTTGACATGGTGAAATGGGAAAATCTGATGGAAATATTTCGCAAAATAGGTTTAGATTGGAGAGACCGAAGGTTAATAGCTGAATTTTATATGAACCAGACGGCCACAATAAAGACAAAAGTAGGAAAAACTAAAAAATGTGTGATTGGCAGAGGTGTAAGACAGGGTGCTGCCTGTCACCGACGCTCTTCAATATATTTGCAGAAGAAATGATAAAAGAAGCATTTTATGAAGAGGAAAGATGAATCACTATTGGAGGAAGAACAATACAAAATATTAGATTTGCAGATGATCAAGCAATATTAGCTAATACCGACGATGACCTACAGCACCTAATGCAAAAATTTGAAAATATATGCAAGAAATAAGGTATTAGAAAGTGATGAGAGTCTCCAGGAAACCAGGAAGTATCAAGCAGATGATGAATGGAGAAAGTGTGGAGCAAGTGAGACAAAACAAATACCTTGGTAGTATAATACAAGAAAATGGAAATAAAAGAAAGAATTAACAAAGGAAAATATGCATTTTATAGCAAGGAAAATTTGTTTATTAATAAAATGAATAAAAATTTAAAAGAAAAGGCTTATTAAGTGTTATATTTGGAGTATGACCTTATATGGGTCAGAAACATGGACAATTAGGAAGAAAGAAGCTAAAATGTTGGAGGTTATGGAGAAGAATGAAGAAAATAAAGTGGACTGAAAAAATCACCAATGAAGAAGTATTAGAAAGAGTTGAAGAAGAAAGGAATTTACTAAAGACCATAATTCAAAGAAAGCATAACTAGATGGGACATGTATTAAGAGGAGACAACCTACTGAAAAGAATGATAGAAGGGAAGACTGAAGGAAATCGACCAAGAGGAAGAAGACGACTAACGATGCTTGATGGTATAATGGAAACAAGAAGATATCTGGAAATGAAGGAGGAAGCAAGAGACAAAGGAAATTGGGGAAGAGAATCTGCTGAGTTATACCATTGGTCCTGTCAACAGACAGAACAGTAATGATGACGACACTGCACATGCAATGATACATCTAATCGAGGTGGTATTGTGTGGACGTTTAGGTACCGAATAGTAATGGGGACGATTAATAAACTGTAGTCTAATAATATAAAAATCATAAACATTTTAGAGTATAAAATCGTATTGTAAGTTAAATATTATTTGATAATTCTTGTTAAAAACTTTTCATAACCTTGCAACACATTTTGTTATTATCTCAAAAGTTTTAAGACACCAATACACAAATCGTGTTTATTTCGTATATATAAATTGCAGCAGGCGAAAAGCCAGTCCGAGGAGTAGTTGTACTTAGTACGAATTGGATTAGGTGCCAAGGGTGCATTCAATCCAATACTCTTGGAGGGTAATGGATGGCAATGCTGTAGCTAATGAAGTTTTAACTGAGGCTCGGCTATTGCTGTTACCCTCCTGCCATGATCAGAGCTTTAATAGCTCAACACCTTATCCCTACACTGTCCTCTACAGATAACGGGGAAGATGAAAAGCATTCTTGCTTCGCCCCTTTAAGCCAGTCCTTATAAGGACTAAAGCCAGTCCGAGTGCTCATACATCTGATTCGCGATTCTGATATTTGATATAAAATGTGATTTAATGAACTCAACAAATATTTTTACTGACAGTGAATAGTCCTACTGCTATAGTCAACCGGTTTGGTTCTTGTATAGGCTCATAAAAACTAATTCAGTAGGTAAGTTAACCTTTTTTCCGAAGCAACGGCGATACGCTAGGCCTACTGCCATCAGCATCGCCATTGTTTCATTACATCAGTTCTTATTTTAGAAACTACCTGTTTTCACTATACGGTAGACAGAAATGGAAAGTATGTCCTGTTATCCAGAACAAAACGTGGGTCCAACCACAGACCTGCCGTACGAGGAACTCACCTTCAAACAGCTCCTGGCTATTTTCAAGCATATTGGAAATCTGCTGCACACAAAATGGCCAGGTAAGGTAGTAGTTCATGAAATCCAAGAAGTTGATACGGACGACGCTCAACTTCTTGAACTACTCCAAGACAACGCTACGGAAAAAACCACAACGGCTGAAGATCATTCCCGTACTGACCACACTGATTTCCAGGAGGTTCGCGCAAGCAAAAAGCACAAAACTGTGACCTCCGAAACACCAATTATAGATGTCATGGAAGAAGATGGCTCTGCCCCAGACTCACCTACCTCCGCAAGGGAAAAGATCCCCCCGATTATCCTGCGTGAGAAGAACAAATGGATGACTCTAAAGAGCATAATGAACAACCTGAAGATCTCATATAACAATGCAAAGAATATCACAGATGGTGTAAAAATTCACCCTAAAACTGTCACAGACTATCGTAGGTTAACAGCAGAACTAAATTCCAGAGGAATTCAGTACCATACTTTCTCACTCGGTTCGGAAAAAAATCTCAAGGTTGTGATTAGAGGCGTGCCTGAGGATGTCTCCACCGATGAAATCACCACAGACCTGCACTCAAGTGATTTACCACCTATCAAGGTCAGCAGGATGACCAGGAGGGACAAGACTCCAATGCCATTAGTGCTGATCGAGATCAGTCAAACCTATAAACACATATATGACTTGACAAGCATCTGTGGATTAAAAATCTCGGTAGAACCGTTAAGGAAAAGAGCTTCTACTGGGCAATGCCATAGATGTCAAAAGTTTGGGCATGCCCAGAAAATGTGTAGGGCCGAATTTAAATGTTTGAAGTGTGGGGTTGGTCACCCAACCAACACCTGTTCTAAATCAAAATCTACCCCTGCTAAATGTGCCAATTGTGGCGGTCCTCACACATCCAACTACAGAGGATGTCTGTACAATCCACGTAACAGGAAATCTGAAGAGGGACCATTCTCTCCTTCCATCAGCTCGCCTACATCTGCGGCTACTTCACAGTCTCCTAAAGTACAGAATAAAAACTCAGAAGCCCATCTGTTGAAAACTGAGGTCCCTCAAAAAACGACTCTAAGCTGGCAGCCCAGGACATATGCGGATGTAACCTCCCCTAAACAGACATCCCTACAACAGTCAACATCACACCCAAATATGACAGCTATCATTACTGCGTCCCTGGAAAATATGCTATTAGATTTCAGCAGATCTAATCCTTCACAAAGTTCTACTAACAGATTTCTAAAAGATACTCAAGTTATAATTTCAGCGCTCACTAATGAACAGTAAAAAATTAAAACCAGAAGCCCTAGAGATAATAGCCTGGAATGCAAACGGCTTAAGAAATAAGATCCTAGAACTCCAAAATTTTGCCCACAGACATCGGCCAGATGTTCTACTAATAAATGAAACGCATCTAAGACCAGCTGACAATCCCAAAATCTATGGATATCAGTCGTATAGAACTGACAGATCAACCCACAGAGGTGGAGGCACGGCAATTTTCATCAAAAATTTTATCTCTCATCACTCCATAAACATTCCTACTACCTCCAATCTTGAGATCACTGGCATCGAGATTCTCACGAGCTCAGTAGGCAAATTAAAAATTTTTGCAGCATACCATCCACCACAAAAAGCACTACTACCTTCTGATTTGAACACCATATTTGACACTGGAGAGCCTACCATTGTGGCAGGTGATTTAAATGCCAAGCATTATACCTGGAATAGCCACTCCACTAACAAAAATGGACAGATACTA
This sequence comes from Typopeltis vanoorti, assembly GCF_054136105.1. Classification (NCBI taxonomy): domain Eukaryota; kingdom Metazoa; phylum Arthropoda; class Arachnida; order Uropygi; family Thelyphonidae; genus Typopeltis; species Typopeltis vanoorti. The sequence goes on along the minus strand of NC_143564.1, from coordinate 31,353,708 downwards.
CAGAACTATGCTGATTTCAACAACCTTCACGTAATAGGCCCAGCTGATCCCACCCATCACAACACCTATGGTAGGGCCGATGTATTGGACATAGCCATACTGCAGCACATCAGACTCCAATACAATCTAATAACAATCAATGATTTATCATCAGATCATAATCCAATAAGGTTAAAATTAGGAAATCTTGAAAAATCATCTCCACCCCCTCACTCATTTATTCCTTGGGAAAGGCTCTCCAAGATGCTCCCGAAATATATTGGACCTGTTCCCATCATTAAATCAAAAGAGGAAATTGACATAGCTGTCAAAAATCTAACAGAACAGATTACAGCAGCCTGTACAGCAGTTACTACCCCTGCAACCACCCACAAGTCCAACCACCTGCCTGAAGATACTATGAATCTGATTAGGGAAAAAAATAAGGCTAGAAAAAGATACCATAACACTAGGGCGCCACAAGATAAACGGATCTTAAATAGGTTAAATTCTGCAGTGAGAGATGCACTCGCAGCTCATAGAACTCAACTCTGGGAAGAAAAACTGACCTCCATCTCCGCTGACAGCCACTCTGTATGGAATCTTATCCGAAAGATCAAGAACAAAAATAAACCTCTTCCCCCTCTGCAAACAGATTCAGGTCTCATCAACACCGATGCTGATAAAGCTGAGGCAATAGCGAATCATCTTGAAAATCAATGCAAACCTGCATACAGTCACCTTGACATTAGTCATATCTACAAGATACACCGTAATGTCAGATATTCACTCAAGTCTGCTCCCACACATTCTACTCTAATCACACCCACCTCACCTGCTGAAATATATGCTATTATTCAGAAATTCAAAAATAAAAAGGCTCCTGGACCGACGGCATCTCCAACAAAGTTATAAAACTTCTACCTCGCAAAGCTATTGTTCATTTGGTAAACATAATCAACTCCATACTTCACTACAAGTATTTCCCTTCCTACTGGAAATTGGCATACGTTGTTCCAATTCATAAACCTGGAAAGGATCCCACTCTGCCACAGAATTACAGACCAATCAGTCTCATTTCTAATCTCGGAAAAATTGCTGAAAAGGTAATTCTTACTAGGCTTCAAGATTCTGTACTCCTGTTAAACATCCTGCCTGAGGAGCAGTTTGGTTTCAGACAGTTGCATAGTACCACACAACAAATACACAGATTGGTGGAACATATCATCACAGGTTTTAACTGGCGCCAATGCACTGGGGCTGACTTCCTAGACTTAGCCAGTGCATTTGACAAGGTTTGGCATTACGGTTTACTATACAAGCTTATATCATCCGGTATCCCAATCGGAATCATTCAACTCTTAAAGACGTACCTCTGCGATAGGCGCATGCAAGTGAGACTAAGTGGAGTGGTGTCCTCACAGAAACACATCTTGGCTGGAGTTCCACAAGGGTCCTTACTAGCACCAATCCTATTCTCCTTATACCTGCATGATATACCACACAACCCATTATCTTCAATTAAAGCTCTTTACGCTGATGACACAGCGATATTGGCCAGATCATTAAAGCCTCACCTAGCCATCAAGAAACTGCAAGAAAACCTACTGCAAATAGAGGAATATTTTGCCAAATGGCGTCTCCAGGTGAATCCTCAGAAGAGCGTAGCCGTCTTATTCTCTAGAAGATCAGTGCTTCCCAAAGAAGATATTCTCCTCTTTAACACAAAAATTCAGTGGAAAACAGAGATCAAGTACCTTGGTGTAGTAATGGACAGTAAACTGACTTTCAACTCCCATATCAAGACTCTCTGTGCAAACACATCCAAAACCATAGCCTAGCTCTATCCGCTAATAAACAGAAACAGCAAACTGAGCACCAGAATCAAACTTCTCATATACAAACTGATGGTTCGTCCAATACTCACTTATGCCTCACCGGCCTGGAGCCATACTTCAAACTCAAATATCATTAAATTACAACGCATTCAGAACAAGTGTCTTAGAATGATCCTGGGCGCTCCATGGTTCATCCGAACTGTCCAACTGCACCGCGACACGGAGGTCCCCTATATTTACACCTTCATGCGGACTATAGCAACCAAATTCTTTTCAAAGGCAAGTGTGCATCCTAACAGACTGATCAAACTGGCCGCTGACTATGATGCAACGGACTATTCTAAGCACAAAAGACCTAAAGCCATCCTAAACCCCCTCACTGAGGATTAATCTCCTAGCCCAATCAGGGCGAGCAATATAGCTCATAAACTCTTTCCACTCACAGTCTCTGTTAAGATAGTCGGGAATATGAAAAGCTTTTGCTTCACCCGTTAAGCCAGTAATGTTACTAGTTACTAGTTAAAAGCCAGTCCTCATAAGGATAATATAATTTAAAGTAGTTGTTATTCGAAGCGCTGACGTTCTTATTTTATTTTTTATTCTTTTCATCATTCTTCTGCTTTAACATTTGCACTGATGTTCGTGGTATGTGATTTGCCACAGGTTTTATGTGTAATTCATGTGATTTTTCTCCATGTGACATTTCAACACAAGTTGAACTATGGTTTTTACATAGTTCAGCTATGTAAAACTCATTTCCGTTAGTCCCAATTGACTGTTGTCCTCTCAGCCCGACATTTATATCGCAGTAGGGATATTTATATATATATTTTAACACAATTATTATATTAGATATTCTTTGCAATACAAATAAATAATTATTTATTCTTATTTCAAATGAAAATTAGCTCAGAAAGAAAGAAATAAAAAAAATAAAGGGGAAAAAAATGTTAACCCTCAAATAAATATTTATGATCACAGCAAACAAGAAATTCCTCAGCTTTTTCAAATTTTTGAAATTCATGCACATATCGTTTTCATCATTTGGTATTGTTTAAATGAAGAATGGGTCTGGCTATTAAGTTCGTTAATTTTTTTGATTTTTCTCTTCCACTGGCGAGTATTTTTTGATATATGCCTGTTGATTCACTTGTTATCTGCATGCTACGATACCTTTTTATTTTTTTGTCACTTTTCAGGTGAAATATTCTCCACTAAAATTCTACCTATTAATTTAATACCCATTTCCTTTTGCTTCCAAGAGTTGACACAGTTTCACTGACTGGATTTTCAAAAAAGAAAAAAAAAAGTCTGGTTAGTTTGTGGCATGAAATTTCAGAAGGGAAAAAAAATGTTATGGTCTTACTTAAATTTGTATAACACATAAACGACACCCAATTTGTTGATTTAAATTTACACATTTTATTTGAATGAAATATTATTTACAAATTGTATTTACTGAATCTAACATACAGAAAATAAATAAAGTGAAAAATACAATCTATTTTTTTGTTCCTAAATCTTCTTATTGTTAAATTTGCGCTGTTGTTCAAAGGTTCTTCCCATGCTTGTGGAATTGCCATCATGTGGTTTTTGACAATGTGACTCTCATCTGAAAGTTAATTTTCATTTGGTGATCATTAGTTATTTATTATAAATTATTATAATAAATTATAATTTATTATAAGTTATCATTATAACAAATAAATAGTTATTTATTATTATTATTTCACTGATTATTAGCTGTGATCTTATATTTTATGTTAACTTTCTGTTACAAAATTCTAAACAATTAGAACTTTTCACAAAGAAACTTTCAAAGAATTTTGTGGCTCACCCGTTATTTTTACATTACCAAACACAAAACACCACAACACAAAACAGCAGCTGCAGTGGATGAACGATTACCTGAAGTCCAAAGTCACTCAACTCAATGTTTTTTTCTTATAGTACTGTTTACCCTTACTATATGTCCTACCCGGACCGTTCCTTCAAAAATGAACCTTTTGTGCAGATGACTCAACGACATGTTTTCACATGCTGTTATATATACTGTTGGTGTGTTTTTATCTTACTTTGTGTGGGGATGGGTAAAATCTGTATATGTGTTATCTGGAGAGTACAAACATTTTTTCTATACCAAACTTTAAGAGTTTAAGTCACGATTTGGGTTTATTATCTACTATCTCTCTGTAAAACAACCAAATTCTAACAGTTCAGATTTTCGATTATGTGAAGGAATTGTTTTCTGATAACTGAAACAATGTCAATAGGTAGCATTAGACAATTTCTAAAATAATCAATACATGGATATCAGTTTTCAACACTCTTTCCCCATTCCTGATATTAATTTCACAGTAGTGATTTTTTTAAATAATTTAACAGAATTGCATTAAGGTATAAAGTTGTGGATTTAAATATCACGTTCTAATCAGAATAACTGAGTAATAAATTCACTGACGAAAAACACAACAACAAAAACAACACACATCTTGTAATTAAAATTAAAAAATTTAATTACAAAATACAAGTACACCTTTATGGCATTCGTATAGTGAAGGTATGTAAGTTCTTTTCACTAAGCATTGATATTTTCCTAGGTCTACCTACTCAATGATGAGACCTCAAAAAAGGTTGAAACCGGTCTGGGTAGTGACCTCTCCTCATAATGTAAAATAATAATACATCTCCTAGGAGCTGTGTTTTACATTATGAGAGAATATCAAGAATAGTGAGGGAGCTTGCTCCACCTTTGCTTCGAATTGCCTTCGCCAATAGTTTTTCGGCATTGAAACTCTTAGATCGTAGTTCTCGATCTTGAGTTTCACTTACTGGCTATATAACAAAATAGGATTCTTATCCATTTAATAACACACATCTTTGTTCATTTAAGGTTACAAATGCATATTTTATTTTAATGAAATACTATTTACAAGTATATTCACTGAGAAAAATTTGAAAAATATAATTACCTAAAAATATTTCAGAATATTTAGTTTACACTCTTAACATTTTCCAAAGAGTTCAATGAATAAAATTTTTGTTAGTCACTGTTTCTTGGTTACATTACATCAAAATAGTTGGTTATGCAAAAGAGTTTTTAAATCAGATACCATGGTAACCACACTTCCATACATTTGATATTGTGTCAGTCTGGAAATAACACCATGCTGCCCTAAACATTCTGTATATTCTTTTGTCACAAAATATACACAAACAGTTTTCATAAAATTTTCATAAATGTCCCAAAATAAGGAATCTTTATCGAATTGGATAAAATCTTGAAAGTCTAATTTTACCATTGATGAATTTAAATGATTAGTGATAATTTTCCCCATGATACGAATAGCTGGTAATTCAGTTTCCAAAAATAGTAAATGATTATCAATGTCGTACATTTTTGGTGAAAACCTCTCAGCTTCTTCACAACTAATAGAAAAAACTTTACTTCCATGAGCTCCTATTAGTTCCCCATCTTGGCATTTCAGAATATAACACTCACCGAGGTCCATTTCGTAGTCAACTCTTCTTTGCAAGTAGCCGAGGATATCAGACCACTTCCTGCATAACTTTTCCCAAGTGGTTCTGGATAATTACATCATAATGTATGTGTCTTCTAAAATAATAATCGATTTCCATCCTTTTAGAGCTATGTGAAGAATTTCGTCTTGTGCTATTTTCCTGGAGAAAGAAAATTTCAATGACTTTTGTGGCTCACCCATTATTTTTGTATACTTTCCTGGATACAAAACACCACAACACAATACAATACCTGCACTGGATGAACGAATTGCCATAACTTCAAAGACACTTGACTTGTTTATTTTTCCTTATAGTACTGTTTACCTGATCCTTAACCCTGAATGTTCCTTCCAAAATGAAACTTTCGCACAGATGATTCATGGACATGTTTCTACATGCTGTTGGATATGATGTTGATATGAGATTATCTTGCTTTGAGACATCATAGGGTAAATCTTATCTCTGTGGCTCGAAGTGTATTCTATATTATTTGTCCTCAGTATGTTAAGTATTTTATCCTCAAAAAGTGTTGATGTTAGACCATGTCACTATTTCTCTCACTCATATGTCTGAAATGGTTGGGATGGGAGAAAATAGCATTAGGTAGTGAAAGTGCAGGGAAGACCTCTGTCAAAAGGGTGATAGAGGTCTTCCCTTCAATGCTCCTGCATCCCCACCCCCTAACCCCATCATCCCCTATTCTCCACATTCTCCTCCAGACATCATCTGGAGGAGAATGTGGAGATGAACCTAGTGGAGATGAGTGAGCTCATCATTTTCGGATATCTTTTAGTGATGTCACCTCCAACTGATACTGATAACTTTGGACGAAAAATTATTTAGAATATTCAGAAAACGTAGATAATATTTCCAAAATGTTCCCATTCAGGAAAGAAATCTAAGTTAATTTTTTTTTAACTTTAGACATAACACAGATCGCTGGCGGATATATTGATCAGCAAAAGACAGGTGGTGTGACAGTAACCTATAATGAAAAAGTCAACTGCATTTTCAGACTTGTGTTCTGTTCTGTGCTGTGAATATATGTTAAAAATCAACAATTTGGAATATTCAGAAAGACTAGATAGAACCAAGATGTTCCCATTCTGGAAAGAAATGTAAGTTGATTTTTTTTTTAAACTTAAACATAACTATTGATAATTGTAATTTCAATAATCACTGCCGCCATCACGACTCTAATCTAAGAATTCCTACCATTTAACAGGAAAGAAATACCCCATAATGTATTGGAAAATGAGTACAGCCATTTATAGAAGAAGAAAAAGAGTATGTTTGAGTGACATCAGCATATAATTAAATTATTCAGAAAAGCTCGAAACACTGCCGCTACTAGACTCCACTCTACTCTACTCTGAGAATTCCCACCCTTTAACAGGAAAGGAATACCCTAAAATGTATTGGAAAATTAGTACACCCATCTATAGACAACCAAACACAAAACATAACGACAATGACAGATCTGTGTCACCCTGGGAAAATTCCAAGATATCTTATCTCAAAAACATCCCACAATTCCATAGCCAAATCAAAACACCATGTGATATCATAGAGAGACATATGTTCCCCAGAAATTTCCAAACACATAACGTCACGATTCTTATCTCTAAATATCACCCACAATGCATTACCCTACACGTGATGTCCCTGACAGATGAGGGCCCCACCGAAATTCCAAACATTTTAAACACTATAATAACACACATCCACGTCACGATTCCTTATCTTGATCTTGATCTTGTCAGAAGTGTTCCACCAATCACGACACGATTTCTTATCCACTAATATATCTCCCTTTTCCATTCATAACAATAACGTCACTTATTTACAACTAACAAATTACGTCACTTATCTACATTTCATAACAACACACACCCACGTCATGATTCCTTATCTTATCTTGATCTTATCAGAAGTGCACCACCAATCACGACACGAATCCTTATCTCTAATCATCACCCATAATTCCATACTCGAACAAAACAAACAACGATCCGTCACACACACACACACATATGCCCCCAGGGAAATTCGTAACATTCAAACTCATACCGTAATGCACAATGACATCATCAAATGAATAATCAATCAAGTAATGATTTCTTATCTTATCTTGATCTTGATCTTGTTCAGAGTGCCTGGTCAACTACTTACACATATAGGAAGCTGTCTTCGAGTTACATAACTAACCAACAACAAAAATTTGAAGTGAGAGCAATAGGTCGATAGTTTGGCAGCTGTCTTTTTATTGGGATAGCTACCAACTAAGTATAAAAAGAGTAGAGAAGCAAGACTTACTAAAGTTTAGTAAGAGATGGAAACTTAAGTTTTTTTTTTTTTTTGATTCGTTTGTCATCGACAATATCTTTTGATTCAAAAGATGTGGACTCAGAAATTTCCATAAAGATTTTTTTTTATTGAACGTGAGTTAGCTGGTTTCAGACAGTAGTGGAAGGATTTATTCTTCCTGATAAACTTGAGTTTTTCATCACGCAACACAAACAGGTCAGAACACATAATTGACAGACATAAATACACTGTCCTCATAGATGCAGCTGTGTTGGCTGTAATTCTAAACTACAGATAAACTGTCGTTATCTTTTGATATCACTGAAACCTATTGTGCTGAATGGGCTGTCATGGCAAAGTGCTTTGGGTTCACCAACATAATTAAAGAGGCCTGGGTAGCCATGTGGTAATGGCGTTCGAACCCACAGTGCTACATTGCCCGAAGAAGGCTGTTGAAATTGAATTTTGGTCAACGACCAGAGGAACTTCTTCTAACCCTTTCTTTGACCGATTCCAGAATTAGTCGACCTCTGACACAGGCAAGCTGATTTTTTGGTCCCGCAAACTCAAGGAAACAGACCATAGAACTCACACTATTTCAGACAACAATATATCATTTCAGGATTTTGGATCACGAGATGGCAGCGCTTGTTTGCCTCTTTTCACCAGATGATACTATTTAAAATTTAGTGATAGCCTTGAGCCATCTATCGCTTACTGGTTAACAGTGGAGATTGAATTCTTTGTCACTCTTCAAAACTTAGATAGTCCTAAAACGATCTGACCCACTCCTATACAGACAAAAGGCATTTGTAAATAAACCTAATTATATCATAATAGAACTAGCTCTATATAGGATATGCTGTATCTGTCTACGTATGTTTTCTTACCAATTTGTCTATTTTGATGCATGAGAAATACGTGTTTCATGGAGGAAATCTTGCCATCGCTTCGCGAGACCGGCTGCCTCACGTTCGCCCGTCAAGTCATTATAAAGATTTTTCAGCCGAAATGCATCTAATTTGCAATCTTTGTTCATCTCTAGAGAGAAAACTTTTCAATAATAAATTTGAAGTTAAGAAGAAACAGTTTAATCACGCAATATAGACCAAAGTCACCTCATTTGGCATCTGCTGTAAATGTGCAACATTTTACAAAATCGGTATTCACTGATCCACTTGTAGCCTCAATGCAGTCTCCGAGATATGCTTTGGACCACTTTGATAAAGCTATTGGAATGGGACTTCCTCTCTAATGCTGCCGCCAGCCGTTACAGTGATGTCAGATGATTTGATCAATTCTTAGCAATCATTGTATCCTAAGATGATCCTTGATATTCTTGAGGTTCAGACCATGATTGAACCCATCATATGGTGCGAGGTCGTCCATCGCGTGTATTTGGTAATGGTGCGTGATATTTGGTATCATCATTGTCAAAGGCAGTGGGAAGCCTTCCCACGCTGTGATATGTAGGTTGCGGAGGTCTCGATTCACATGTTCCTGGGGACACTTTGAGGTTCTACCGTTACGGTTTGTAATTTTGCTGTACCAGACTGTGTGCTTAGAGTTCAGTTCTCCTGCTGCTAGCACTGGTTTGTTTTGTGTCTAGAATTTCAGTGCAGACTGCTTCCATTAACTATTCGTATATTTTCAAAGGACCTGCATTTGAACCTCCATTCCTTGATTTCTATGTTGGTCGTGGAAGATTTTCATTGCATTCTGTATCGTTCTTGACAAAGATGTCCATTCAGCCCCTCCCCCAGCGTTAGGCTTGTCATTGCAATATGTCGGTTGATCGGAGAGCATTTCGTTTACGAGGATTACCACAGTACTGTGACATGTCGTAAATTATTGTAGTAGTTAGCGTGTTTTATTTACTAGACCCTTGGCATTCCAGAACACCATCTGCAGACAGTTTGGCCTTCTAAGTCTGTTAGCGGCCAGCACAGTAAGGATTGTTTGGATATGTTTCAAAAACTTGTTCATCGAGACTTGGCTGGGGTTTGATGCTCTAAAATTATTAATACCTCATCCAAAATGGCTGCTACGATTACAGCTTTGTGGATTTGGTTGAGCGTTTGGGTTTGGCGTGAAAATCGTTTGTTTTGACGCCACTGCATCCAAGGCGCGCTTTTGGGTAGTTTTGAGTAGTTGGAGCTTATCAGCATTTATTATTATTATTATTATTCCTGACACCTCCAAGAAGTCTGAAGACTCATCGCGGGAGGACACCTACAACTGCCTCAACCATTACACTGAACCTCTACTACGATCCATCTCCATCAACGCCATCTACCGCCCACCTCCATTACCACTACAACTAGTATTCTTTGTCTGTAAATTGCGTGTTCTGAAGGGCCGATTTGGCTGTATGCGGGATAAAAAACCCGAGTTTCCGGGATAAAAAACCCTGCTACCGCCGTATGAGATCGGCTAACTCACCTTCGATTGAAAATTCCAGATGAGGATTCCTCCCGTCTCGACGAGAATCGAATTTACGCCTATTCCAATCGAAGGGCGCAATGTACCATCGTTCTTCCAATTGCACTACGGAGGTGCTTTTACTGTGGGTGTCCACACAGTTCTTGTGGTGCTCCTTCATTTTGCTGGTTTTTGGGAGAGCAAGCATTGCTTACGCCCTCTGTAATTTTTTTTTTGCAATGAAGTTATTTAAATTATATGTATTATTTAATTATTCGTCAATCTAATGTGTTTAATGCGACTGTGCACAATACTGTAAGGATTACAATTAGTGACACAATAAAGTTATTTATTTTGCGTGTATTTGCAGTATGGATCTATTTTTGAAGAGGGGAGGGGTTTATATCATTATGCAGGTATAATTCCATTTCTGTCATCTCAAAAACAGTGAGTTTTATTCCTGTCAATAAAAATGAATCTTTCTATGTGTTATGGCAGGTTCACTCCTCGCATTAATTTTTTTTTTCAGATTTCTGTTTATTTATATATATATATATATATATATATTTTTTTTTTTTTTCTTTCCAAGGAGAAGAAAGAAAGATGACGGCAGAGCGGTAGTGCAACACCGAGGCAACTCGTAGAAAAGGTGTTGAAGCTCTACACTTCTCGTCGCTGCCAAAAATCAGTCCAATCGCTTGAGGGGCTGTATCAGATTTTAAACGGATAAGAACAGACTTTCGTATGAAATGAAATATTTCAGATGTTGGTTCCTAATGGGGTCTAATACTACCCCATTAGGAACCAAAATATTCAAAGGTTGTTTTGGAAGTTTGCAAAGTGTTTGAAGCTTCCCTCACCTTTACTATGAGTTGCCAGCTTGTACCACCGCACGGTGATTATTTTGCAGCGTAGTATATCTGAGCGATAACATTCATTACTAATATGAGTTAAAATAGAAAAAAAATAAAGAACAAACACTGCAAACATAATTCATGATGGTACAAATTAAGTGAATACTGAATCCAACATTATTTCATAGCGGAATATAGAAACTACGAGTTTCGTGCCGAATATTTATATAGAAACTAAAAATTTTGGCGGAAGCAAGAATAAGTACTGCAACTTTGGGCAACTCGTAGTAAAGGTAGGGCAAGCTACAAACATCTTTCCTTAGTATTTTTCATAAACGTAACGAACATCTCCTAGAGGACATGTATGATAAATATTGAATCAGCATTATTTCAAGAGTTTCGTGCCGAAAGCCATGTTTTTAAAATCAGATTTTAATATTAACCACTTGTTGAAGTGTGAAATGTGTATTTTTAAAAATGCGCCAGTTTCAGCCTCAAAATTTTCCTCTTATTTTCGTCTAGATTACCTGAAATATACATTGCTATTTTTCATAATATTCATCCGTTTTTTTATTCATTAATTTCTGGACAATCAACCATAATGCAATTCGGTGCTTATAATACATTCACTTTCTAGTAGTTTCGCAGTTTGAAAGATTTACATTACATGCTGAACAAAATAGCAGATGATCTATAACTGGCAACGGACAGTATATAGATGGAACATGCCCTAAAATTTCTTTGTATCAGAAATCTACGAATTCGATTTCTTCCCCTTCTAGGAGAATCATTATACAGTGAAACGAATTACAATATTCACTGTCGTGACTGAGTTTAATGCCTTAGTATGTTGTTCAAAATTCGGCTGCTGTTATTCAATAGCCTTCTCGATAGTTTGAAAATAATAATTGAAAAAAAAAAAAAAAACTCAGATAAAATTGAACTTTCCTTTTTCCTTTTTTTTTCAGATCTTTTGTGTTCATTTGAATTTAAATGCGATAAAATCCTCTCTTGCCCTCAGATTTTGTCGAAAAACTTTGAAGAAAAATTTACATTCACCTTCAAGATTTTTTTCATGAACCAGTCATATGTTTCTTAACCTACATTTTAAAAGAACAGTTATTAATGAACATCAATTAATGATTATTAATAACTAATTCAGAATTTTTCATATACGTACACCTTTTTTGATTTTTGAAGCTGTCACAGCTGTCAATAGTAGGTACGCATGCTCAAGCGCATATGTTTATAAAATACAAAGCCCACTCATTTTGAGGGCCAACTTCATTAGCAAGGAATACTGAAATATAAAAATTAAAACAATGACTCCTAATTAATAATTTACTTAATTTTTGCAACTCGTAATATAATTCCCGGAAGACAAAACTGTACATTGGGGATTCAAGTAGACTCCTCCTGGCCATTCTAAGAGGGTTGGCATCCTACAGTTAACTGAGATTTTTTTTTGTGAGAGAGAGAGAAGGCCGGACTCTATTTTGGTAACACCAAAGGTGAGTGCGTAGTACTCACACCATTAAAGAAATGGTTGATCGGTGTTTAGTGCAATGGTTATAGAAGATGGGCGAACATACTTGCTTCCATTTTGTAGACTACATGTTAGCTCAGTATATAAAAAATTGCGGAGATAACACAAGCTGTTTATTTGTCCCGAAGCACAAGCTTTAATTACAACTGGGAATAAAATCAGTTTTCCACTACCAACCAGGCGCTGTCTTGAAACATAGGTGGCAAGTATCTGGAAGCTTCCTTTAGCAAATACCCTGTTTAGGAGTTTCTAGGTGAAACCTCTTTAACGCTAATACACACTGCACATGCAATGATGCATCTAATCGAGGTAGAATTGTGTGGACGTTTTCGTACTGAAAAGAAATCGGAATGATTAATGAAGTATAGTAAATAATATGAAAATTATAAATATTTCTCGTATAAAATCGTATTGTAATTGAAATATTATTCAATAATGCTTGAAAGATTTTTATAAATTTTCAAGATTTTAAATATTTTCACAGACAATTTTAGAGACCAATAAATAAATCGCGATTATTTCTTATATATAATTTTCAACAGATACGCTGGTCGTAATGCAGCGGAAGTGGATGAATCAATCGACCGTGAGATGCGGTGATTGATTTTATATGAGATGCACATACATATAGGGTAACGGATGGCAATGCTGAACCAATGAAGTTTAACTGAGATTCGGCTGTTGCTGTTATCCTGGGTAAATGAGTTCGCTCTCTTAGGTTTTGCCCTAAGGGAGCACTTTGAGTCTCCGGGGAAAGTGTTCTCCGGCACGGCCCGCTGAGGGGTACTTGCCGGTGAATTATTTTCCTCGGAATATGAGCGGTTCTGCTCAGTGGTCGGGGAGCCCGTCACTGAGTGGAACCAACGCTGAAATTAGGACGGTCTTTCGCCCACTATGGAGTGGCCTAGAGATCGTCCGTATTTTTGAGATTTCACCTTTACTTACATAGTCGGTGCTTAATTCATTCAATCTAATACCCTTGGAGGGTGATGGATGGCAATGCTGTAGCCAGTGAAGTTCTAACTGAGGCTCGGCTATTGCTGTTACCCTCCTGCCATGATCAGAGCTTTAATAGCTCAATAACACCTTATCCCTACACCGTCCTCTACAGATAACGGGGAAGATGAAAAGCATTCTTGCTTCGCCCCTTTAAGCCAGTCCTTATAAAGATAAGGCTGGTCGTAATGGATGTAGAGAGTGTGATGTATTTTGTGTTTATACGCTATACGGAAGTCCTTGAGATCCAGCTCAGGTAAGCATATATTTGAATATTTTAAATATGAACAGTTTAAGTCCCGATGACTTTATCCAATCGTTGGATAAGAAGCTGGCGCTCGACCCCCTCCTCAAAAAAGCTGTTGAAGAAATTTGAGGTAGAGTGGCCAGGGTTTCTAAACCTATATTCAGCGACAGACGACTCCACAGAAGGGTACAACTCAACACCAGGGGAAGATGGGAAGAGGAACCTGATAATCTCTGCTCCCATTTCAAAACATGATACAGAAACCCATGCTCGGAAAAAACGTAGAACAGCGGAGACTCAGATAAACGAGGAGATGGAAGAAGATACCCCCAACACTGACCTCCCACACACAACAACGAAAAAGTTCCTCCAATTGTTCTACGGGAAAAAGAACGTTGGACGGCCCTTAGGCCTATTATGCAAAAGCAGCAAATTTCCTATTCATGTGCAAAAAACGTAGACGACGGAGTTAAAATCCAGCCTGCCACAATAGGCGACTACAGACTCCTCACAAAAACCATGGATGAGTCAAATATTAAATATCATACTTACTCACTGAAGTCGGAGAAAAACCTAAAAGTTGTACTCAGGGGGAGTAACAGAAAACATCTGCACAGATGAAGTTACTGAAGATTTCTGCCTCCACGATCTCCCACCTGTCAAGGTTAGCAGAATGCTATGGGCTGACAAGAGTCCAATGCCCCTGGTACTCGTTGAAATACCCAACACACAAAAGAACATATACAACTTAACAACGATCTGTGGTCTGAAAATCACAACAGAACCACTAAGAAAAACAGCTCCTCGGGCCAGTGCTACAGATGTCAGAAGTACGGACACGCCCAGAAACTCTGCAGAGCAGACTACAAATGCCTCAAATGTGGGCAAAACCACCCCACAGCAACCTGCTCAAAACCCAGGACCTCACCAGCCAAATGTGCGAACTGCGGGGCCCCCACCCGGCAAACTACAGAGGATGCAGTCACTAGCCTAAGAATAAAACAGACAACAAAAGGAAACAGATCTCTCAACCCTGCTCACAGGCACCAGATTTGATGGCTCTCCAGTTGCCTGACACCTTAAAAAAGACAACAAAATACCGGCTCTCACAAATGGAAAATACCAGCAGTCTGCAAAACCACCGTCGAAGCAGGACATACGCCGAAGTGGCCGCTCATCCAAAGATATCCAGCAGGACCAAATTCTTCCAAACATGACAACCGTCATCACATCCTCATTGGCAAACATGCTTCAAGACTTCAGTAAGTCAAACCCTTCACCAAACTCCACAAAAAGATTTCTAAAAGAAACTAAAACCATATTATCAATTCTTGTTAATGAATAAAACTAGATTACTCCCAGACTCACTACAGATCGCCGCATGGAACGCCAATGGCTTAAAAAACAAGACACTGGAGCTTCAAGAATTCTCTCACAGATACAACCCTGACATCATGCTAATTAATGAAACTCATCTAAGACCTGCAGACAATCCAAAACTGAGAGGCTACACACTATATAGCAATGACCGACTGAACTACAGAGGTGGTGGTACAGCCATATTTATCAGGAACTGCATCAGGCACAATGGAATACTCACTCCCCCAACCTAAAACCTAGAACTCACCAGTGTCGAAGTCCACACAAACTCAACTGGAAGACTTAAAATCTACGCCACCTACAACTCCCCCTCTAAGACCCTGCTATTTTCTGACTTGGATGCTGTACTAGGCATAAATGAATCCATCATCGTCGCTGGGGACTTAAACTCCAAACAACCCTCCAGGAACAGCAGAACCACAAATAAAAATGGCCATATCCTCTTCAGCTACACAGGATTAAACAACGCTGTCGTAACAGGACCCACTGAACCAACCCACCACAGCCCAACTGGCACAGCCGACATCCTAGACATCGCCATCCTACACAACATCAAATATCAACCCAGCATTCAAGTATTGAACGAATTATCATCAGACCACAACCCAATCCTACTTCACTTAGGGAACAAAGACCAGTCACCTCTCCCCAAACCTCCATTGTCTGGGAGAAACTTAGGAAAGTGCTACCAGAACACATTCGTCCGGTTCCCCATATAAAAGCCAAGGAAGAAATAGACACGGCAATAAAGAACCTCACCAATCAAATCAATAAAGCCATAACAGCAGCCACAGTATCCACAATAACGCACAAACAAAATCGTCTCCCGGAAGAAATCATGGACTTAATAAGGAAAAAAAACAGACAAAGAAAAAGATATCACAACACTCGTGCTCCCCAGGACAAAACAGCCCTCAACAGATTAAACAAATCTGTCCGAGAAGCTCTCCAGAACCACAGGAACCAAACAATGGAACAACAAGCTCAACTCCATCTCCACAGCAGATCATTCCATATGGAAATTCCTAAACAACCTCAGGAACAAGCGCAAATCCCTCTCCCCCTCTGCAAGCAGAATAGCACCTTGCATACACAGATGCTGACAAAGCGGAAGCCATAGCAAGAAACCTAGAGAAACAATGCAGTCCTGCATATGAGAACCTAAACATGAGCCATGTATACAAGATCCATCGTAAAGTCAGGTTCACAGTAAATCGTCCCGATGTCAATCCAAGCCCTATACCTACCGAAATAATCGGCATCATCAACCATCTCAAGATCATAAAAGCCCCACGTCCTAACGGCATCACTAACCAAGTCATCAAGGCACGCAAAGCCATAGCACATCTGGCAAACATCATAAACTCCATCCTCAAATGGCAGCACTTCCCCCAGTCATGGAAAATACCTGATATCATCCCAATTCACAAACCAGGCAACGACCCACACCTAACTGAAAATTACCGTCCCATTCAGCCTGCTATCCAACTTAGGGATAATAGCTGAGAAAATCATCCTCATCAGACTCCAAGATCATGTCAACCAACTAAATATCATTCCACAAGAACAATTTGGATTCCGTCAAAATCACAGCACCACCCATCAAATCCATAGACTGGTAGAATACATCACCACAGGATTCAATTGGAATCAACACACTGGAGCTGTCTTCCTAGACATCTCAAAGGCCTTCGAAAAGATCTGGTACCAAGGCCTCCTCTACAAACTTATCATCGCTAACCTTCCACTAAACATGATACACCTGATCAAATCATACCTCTCCAACAGGAGGATGCAAGTCAAAATCAATGAAACAGTCTCAACCCAACGGAAAATCCTCGCTGGAGTTCCTCAAGTATCACCGCTAGCCCCGATCCTGTTCAACATCTATATGGCAGACATCCCTCAAAATCCTCTCACATCCACCATCGCCATTTATGCTGATGACATGGCTATTCTAGCCAGATCTCGTCAACCATTTCTCTTCACCAAAAAACTACAAGACGCCATCCTGAATCTAGAAAAATGGTTTAAAGACTGGCGACTACAATTAAATCTCCAGAAAAGCACAACGATACTCTTCACAAGAAGACGAGCATCCTTCAAAGGAGACATCACCCTGTTCAACACTAAAATTCTCTGGAAAACTGAAGCAAAATACCTCGGAATAATTCTCGATAAGCGATTATGCTTCAACAACCACATCAAGAGCACATGCGCCAAAGCTTCAAAAGTTATCGCCCAGCTATACCCCTTGATCAACAAACACAGCAAACTAAGCTCAACAAACAAAATTTTACTGTACAAGACAGTGATCCGTCCCGCAGTTATATACGCCTCCTCAGCCTGGAGCCATACCTCCAAGACAAACATCCTCAAGCTACAAAGACTACAGAACAAGTGCCTGCGAATGATACTGGACGCCCCGTGGTTCATCAGGAACGCCCAGATCCACCGGGATATAAATATCCTCTACATCTCTCCACTACTACGCTTCCTAGCACAGAAATTCTTTATGAAGACATCTACGCATCCAAACCACCTAATACAGCAAGCCGGAACTATGACGGTAATGACCATTGGAAACATAAAAGACCGAAAGCCATCCTAACACCCAACGACGAATAACAACTTCTGCCCACACAGGGAGAGCTAAAAGAGCTCACAAATCTCTCCCATCAGTGCTCCCGAAACAGACAACGGGGAATATGAAAAGCGTCTAGCTTCACCCTCTGCGCCATATATGTCCTCCGTCCTGCTGGTCGTAATGGTTATCCTTCAGAGCGGTAGCCGTCGATTCCATTCCAATTTTAAGAAGTGATTTGAAATCAGACTAGTAGATTTTTGAAACTTCATTGATGAGATACGCGTCCCATCCGCTAAGGGACGATGTAGGTCATTTTGTCCCTGTCCATATAATAGACAAACATGAAATGCACGTATGGTTTGGGTTTATGCAAATCCAAGTAGAAATATAAATTGGGAGCTGAGCCTGTTATTTTTCTTGACCTCCTGGCTAATATGTACAAAATGAAAGGAACGTGTAACATGAAATATACAATCTAAAAACAGCGTGCGTAAAATGAAAATCGAATCACCACGAAGGAAAGCTTACTGTTTCCTGTACGAAGCCTCGTACAACACCAGAAAAGTGTGCCGGTCAACTTCAAGCTAATTATAAAGGTTGTATACAACCCCACTAATCAGAGGACAGCAAAGAAGGCACGCGAATCCAGACCTCTAACTGTAGCAGATAAACCTATACTATCTACATCTCAATCAGGAACTTCCTCACCATTCACCCTTGATACACCATTCACGTCATACACCCTTGATAATGAGCCAGTATGTTTTGTTTTGTTTTTTTTCTGTAATAACATTTTATTTATCATCTTATAGAATATTTACATGGTATATACATATTCACATATTACATATATTTTTTTTTTCTTGGCACAGCAGACGACAAGATTTAATAAGAGATAATAAGACTTAATATAATATAAACAAAATTATCATAGACTTTACAGACTGATTGTTTCCACCACAGTGCAGTTAGTGATACAATAAAGTTATTTGTTTTTCTTGCATTTACTGTATGTTGTCTGTTGTGTGGGGGTACATAATTATATACAGGGACAATTTCATATCCATGTCTTCTGAAAGAACAAGCGTAGTATCAGCGCAAAATAAAATTATCTTGTGAATAAAAATTAATAACTCATTTTGTTATGGCAATCACAGTGGTCCTATTAAATAAAATATTTTCAGATTTCTATTTATTTGTGTGTGTGTGTATATATATATATATATATATATATATATATATATATATATATATATATATATATATATATATATATATATATATATATATATATATATATATATATATATATATATATATATATATATATTTATTTATTTATTTATTTATTTATTTATTTTCGCCCTGAGGAGATTAAGATTACTGCAGGTCGTTAGTGCAACACCAGGGCAACTCGTAGAAAAGGTGCCCCAACCTCTACACACCTCACCACCTGCCAAACTCAGTTTAAAAACTTGGATGGGTATCCGATTTTAGACTGATGAGAGAAGATTTTTGTATATGAGATATTTCAGATGAGTATCTGGTATGGCCTTATTGATGATTTAAATTATTAAACTGCTGTTTTGGAAGGCAACAAAGACTTTGCAGCTTCCCCACCTTTACTACGAGTTCCCTGGTGCTGTACCACCATTCTCTCAAGGCGCAGTATACGTGCGTGTGTTTGTACACAAATAGAAATAGGAGTTTTACACGCATAGGTTGTGGTTTGTATGAGAATCATATTTTGTTTTGACATTTGGTCCTTTCAAGTCATCGATGTTGATGTGATATTTGTTTTGCAGTCGTCGGCTGTTTTGTATAGAATGAAAAATAAAGTTGAAGTTTTTACGTTAAGCTATTTACAGTATGTTCATTTTTATTTGTTAATTTTATTTTATTTTATTTTTTATTTTGACTACTTGGCATACCTGTTAGAAAATCAGAAACAACTATGTCCTGGAAAATATTAGTTTCGAGTGGAGCTTTAAATAAAATGGGGAATGAAATGCTTGATTCCAACAAAAATCATTTCTTTAATTAGAGCAAGTGTTTGGAATGAGAAAGTGAATACAATAATCTGACATGGGAAAGATTGATGGTAGTTTTATCAGTTGAAAATCTGATACAATCACGAAGATTAAGGCTACCGACCAATGTTTATTCCCGTAAACTGAAGTGTTGTCGATTCAGGTTTTCCTCTTCTAGGAAAGAAAAACTCGATTTTCAAGGGGGGAGGGGAACCCTGGACCTCTTATGAGACTGCGCGACTGACATTCGCTTGAAAAGCCCACTTAAAAGTGGCTCCCTAGACTAATTTCGAACCCATCTAAAAGAAAAGAAAGAAAGAGATCTTGTGTTTTTAAGGTAGCAGCTCTAGACTAATGCCCAAACCGTTTACTTAGATATTTGGTTTCATTGTTCAAAAGTCTATAATCCAGAAAGTTGTGAATGACCTTGTGTCTCTATTAAAATTCTCTCATTTGCTTTAAATATTCTGATTTTATTTTCGACTGATGAGCGTTTCATGAATGCCCAAATGTAGAAAGCTGAAGGTGAAAGGCATAACGCTGCATTAACCAACTTTAGTAATCCGTGGGAGTTTTGTAATTTGCTACTTTTGTGAAGCTAATCTATCCTTTGTGTATATTCCGAGTACTCCAGGGGAACAGAAGTTTTGTTTAATCCCTACACAAGTAGGAATTAAGCTATTGTCCTACAGTATTTAAGAAAAGTTAGTTCTATTAACGAATTAAGGATGCCATTAGGGTTTCAATAATATATATGATGGGGGGTCTTCCCCGGTGACACTTGGAAGCTTACCCTATGTCATTTTGTACCACTTTTGGTGTGTATTGATTGAGAGTAGCTGCAAAAGTTCTAGCAACGCCATTGGTGCTACTCACATCTGATCTGAGTGTGCGGAAAATAATTTTGTAGCCATTGGAAAGGAATTGTTGTGTATGTGGTTGATTCCGATTCAAAGGGCAGTTTCACTGGAACAAAGATTCTGAGCACTCTTGGTTAAAGTTTTAATAATGCCATGTTGTTGAACTTGACTGGCTAGATCAAATCACCCAGAGTGAGTTCAACAAACTTCATCATTGGCCTGTAGAGTAAGATAGGCTGAGAGTCAGCAGATCAGTCGAGTACCGATCACTTTATTGTGAACACGGTGTTACCCATCATCATTTCTGTCGCGGGCTAAAAAGCCCGACCTGGGGGGGTAAACTTTAAGATGGAGGAACAGATTCTAAAATCTGGTGAGACCTAAGAAAATTTCCGTGACGCTGCTTTTAGAAGGGAGTGGAAAGTCCCTTCATGGTAGCCGTATACCAGCTACATTGTACTTAACTCCAAAAGAAAAACTAGTGTATGTGTAGGAGTAGGGTAGCCTCGGTGTGAAACACGTCCTTGGCTGACTTGTAAATTTCAGTCCCCCCACACCGTCTCGCTCCAGGCACTCACGTGGTGTGAGCGCGCGGAGCGAGAGGGAGGAGGAGGTAGAGAGAAAAAGGGGTCGACGACCGCCGACCGGAAGTTCAAAGCGCGCGGCCGAAGCCGTACGACAAGCGGGGGATATGGAGGGAACGTTTAAAATTTTAACGTACGGCCTGGATGGTTGTAAGGGAGAGGGGGTTTTAGATTTTGATTTTTAACTTACCATTCCAAAGGTAGGCTAGGTTGCTCGGGGAGCACCACTGTCTCTAGAACTGGGTTGGGCCTAATTCTGAAAGTTTCATTTCTAGGAAATTTCTTATGGATGATCTACAGCTGCTTAGAATGTCCGGTAAGCCTTTCCTGCACTTCTGGAATAAAGCGATGTTTCTGATTTTCCAGATGTGGAACCGGAACTCTATGATGGTGTGTGTCAGGAGAAGTTGAAGCTGTTTGCTCATGCCTAGTGGTGGGTCGTCAAGGTGGAGAGCTTGCCAGTGTGATTGCCTGTGTGATATTGTGATGCGGAACCTGTCGTCTACAACGCGCCACACTGCTTGCGCAGTGAAGCAGTTGAAAAAGAGATAGTCTACGGTCTCTGGCTCTTGACAAAATAGGCATTTGTCTGTGGCTCTCTTATTCCATTTGGACACCTTGGTGTTGACTGAAAGTATGTTATGAGAGATTTTAAAGTTTAGCTCTTTTCTTGTGGCGTAGAGGAAATTCAACCTGTTGTTTTTCCACGTCAGGAGGTTGTCTTCTGTGGGGAGGTCAGTGTCTTTTATGTTCCTGAGAGTGATGTAGATAGAGATCCTGGGATGTGCCGAGATGCTCGTGCCTCCGAGGATTGGGGTCAGTTTTTTGATAGTGTCCAGTAGGGTTTTGTAGTACTTTGGAGGGAAGATAGCTTGAGGTCCAGTATAAGAGATGTCGAAGAACTTGCATAGGCTTGTACCTAGCCAGTACTTGGTAAGGCCGTGTCCAATGTGGCTTGGGTTACTAAGTGTTTTGACGATGGTTTCTATTCTGGTGGCGATGATTGCTTCTGAGATTAAGGGGATGTTCAGGCCCCCGATTTCGAGTGGTCTGGTCATCTTGATTCTTTTGATTTTATCTCTTTTTCCCTTCCACAGAAAGCGGAACAGTATGCTCTCTAGTTTTTGTATGACTTGTTTGCTGGTGTCGAGGGGCGTGCAATAGTACATAATAACCGGGATCATCAACTGCTTAATGATGTGCGCTCTTCCGTAGAGGTCGATCGGGCAAGAGCTCCACTTTTCTGTGATCTGATGTAATTTTGAAGTGACCTTGTTCGCACTGCAGAATGAATTTGTGTTATTGAAGTCGATGCCGAGAATTGTAACTGGTGGGGAGCGGGCTGTTTTCCTAGCCTGGTGGCCGATCGGGAGCGAGGCCGTTTTCTCCGAGTTGATTTGCGACCCGGTGGCCCGTTCGAAAAGGTTAATTGTGTGAAGCAGTCCTTTTAACGAGTTTCTGTCCTTCATTACGATGGTGATGTCGTCTGCGTAGAGAAGGTATTTCAGGGAAGGGCCTGCGGGTTGGGGTAGTTCTATGCCACGGATTTCCTGGTTTTCTTTAATCATGTTTGCCAGAATTTCTATGAAGATAACGTATAATACTGGCGATAGTGGGCAGCCTTGCCGGACTCCTCTTGCAATCTGTAGGGGCTCCGCTAAGACTCCGTTGATGCCAACCTGACTATGGATGTCATGATAAACTGTGCGGATGTGTTGGGCGAATTTTGGGCCGAAATCGTGTTTTCCTAGGGTTGTGAACAGAAGTTTGTGTGACACTCTGTCGAACGCTTTGCTCTGATCCAGAATGACGAGGATGGCTGCAGATTCTGTGTGTTTCAGGTAGGAGATGGTGTCCCTGAGGAAGGAGATGTTGTGATCCATCCCCCTACCTGGGATAGCACAGGCTTGGTTGTTCCTAATGATGGGGGGCAGGGCGTGTGAGAGCAGCTTTGCCAGGCATTTCGTCCAGATTTTATAGTCTGTATTGAGAAGGGTGATGGGTCTCCAGTTGTTTACTTTCCGCAGGTCGCCTGTTTTCGGGATGAGGGTGATGATGCCTGTTCTTTGTGAGGTTGTGAGTATGCCTTGTTCTGCGCAAAAGTTGGTGACATCCAGTAGTGCTGGGCCCAGAATCGGCCAGAACTCCCGGTAGAACTCGATGGGGAGGCCGTCGCTCCCTGGGGCGGCATGTTTTTTAAAGCTTTTCATGCTATTTTGAAGCTCCTCTGATGAGATGGGATTTTCTAATTGTTCCCGCACGAGGTCCGGGAGCTTAGCGTTGTTTTTTAACAGTCTAGGCCACAGGGTTTCATCCAGGGGTTCTGAGCTGTAGAGATGCTTGTAGTAGTCGCGGAAGGCGTTCAGGATGTGCTGTTTTTGTTGAGTGTGCGTGTTATTGTACCAGATTTCTGTGATGTCTTTCCTTTCTCTATCTTTCCTTATTTGGTGGTAGAAAGCTCTAGAGAATTTTTGTTCGGCGGCTACTTTGGCGGCCCTGGCTTTGATCTGTAAAGTTTGGATAGCTTCCTGTTCCAGTGTGGTGATCCTCTGCTGAT